>NC_030387.2:41795462-41844801 GCF_001625215.2 Daucus carota subsp. sativus | reverse complement strand
ATCAAACGGAGTCTGGAATGAACGCTACAAGTCGTTTCCAACTTCAATCCAGCCAATAATGAAACAAGAAGTTGTTTCCGGGCTCAAACGAGTCAAGAATGAAACTACAAATTGTTTTCAACTTCCAACGAGTCTAGAATGAAGCTACAAGTTGTTTCCAACTTCGATCTAGCCAATAATGAAGCAACATGTTGTTTACAGGCTCAAACGAGTCAAGAATGAAACTGCAAGTTGATTCCAATTTTAAACAACTGAAAATGAAGCTACAAGTTGTTTTTAACTTCAAACGAGTCTGGAATGAAGCTACATGTTGTTTCCAACTTCAATCCAGCCAATAATGAAGCAACAAGTTGTTTCCGGGCTCAAACGAGTCAAGAATGAAACTACAAGTTGATTTTAATTTTAAACAACCGAAAATGAAGCTACAAATTGGTTTCAACTTCAAACGAGTCTAGAATGAAGCTACAAGTTGTATCCAACTTCAATCTAGCCAATAATGAAGCAACAAGTTTTTTACAGGCTCAAACGAGTCAAGAATGAAACTACAAGTTGATTCTAATTTTAAACAACCGAAAACGAAGCTACAAATTGTTTTCAACTTCAAACGAGTCTAGAATGAAGCTACAAGTTGCATCCAACTTCAATCTAGCCAATAATGAAGCAACATGTTGTTTACAGGCTCAAACGAGTCAAGAATGAAACTGCAAGTTGATTCTAATTTTAAACAACTGAAAATGAAGCTACAAGTTGTTTTCAACTTCAAACGAGTCTGGAATGAAGCTACATGTTGTTTGCAACTTCAATCCAGCCAATAATGAAGCAACAAGTTGTTTCCGGGCTCAAACGAGTCAAGAATGAAACTACAAGTTGATTCTAATTTTAAACAACTGAAAATGAAGCTACAAGTTGTTTTCAACTTCAAACGAGTCTGGAATGAAGCTACATGTTGTTTCCAACTTCAATCCAGCCAATAATGAAGCAACAAGTTGTTTCCGGGCTCAAATGAGTCAAGAATGAAACTACAAGTTGATTCTAATTTTAAACAACCGAAAATGAAGCTACAAATTGGTTTCAACTTCAAACGAGTCTAGAATGAAGCTACAAGTTGTATCCAACTTCAATCTAGCCAATAATGAAGCAACAAGTTGTTTCCGGGCTCAAACGAGTCAAGAATGAAACTACAAATTGTTTTCAACTTCAAACGAGTCTAGAATGAAGCTACAAGTTGTTTCCAACTTCGATCTAGCCAATAATGAAGCAACATGTTGTTTACAGGCTCAAACGAGTCAAGAATGAAACTGCAAGTTGATATTAATTTTAAACAACTGGAAATGAAGCTACAAGTTGTTTTCAACTTCAAACGAGTCTGGAATGAAGCTACATGTTGTTTCCAACTTCAATCCAGCCAATAATGAAGCAACAAGTTGTTTCCGGGCTCAAACGAGTCAAGAATGAAACTACAAGTTGATTCTAATTTTATACAACCGAAAATGAAGCTACAAATTGGTTTCAACTTCAAACGAGTTTAGAATGAAGCTACAAGTTGTATCACTCTTCAATCTAGCCAATAATGAAGCAACAAGTTGTTTACAGGCTCAAACGAGTCAAGAATGAAACTACAAGTTGATTCTAATTTTAAACAACCGAAAATGAAGTTACAAATTGTTTTCAACTTCAAACGAGTCTAGAATGAAGCTACAAGTTGCATCCAACTTCAATCTAGCCAATAATGAAGCAACAAGTTGTTTACAGGCTCAAACGAGTAAAGAATGAAACTACAAGTTGATTGTAATTTTAAACAACTGAAAATGAAGCTACAAGTTGTTTTCATCTTCAAACGAGTCTGAAATGAAGGTAGATGTTGTTTCCAACTTCAATCCAGCCAATAATGAAGCAACAAGTTGTTTCCGGGCTCAAACGAGTCAAGAATGAAACTACAAGTTGATTCTAATTTTAAACAACCGAAAATGAAGCTACAAATTGTTTTCCACTACAAACGAGTCTAGAATGAAGCTACAAGTTGTTTCCAACTTCAATCTAACCAATAATGAAGCAACAAGTTGTTTACAGGCTCAAACGAGTCAAGAATGAAACTACAAGTTTATTCTAATTTTAAACAACCGAAAATGAAGCTACAAGTTGTGTTCAACTTCAAACGAGTCTGGAATGAAGCTACAAGTCGTTTCCAACTTCAATCCAGCCAATAATGAAACAAGAAGTTGTTTCCGGGCTCAAACGTGTCAAGAATGAAACTACAAATTGTTTTCAACTTCAAACGAGTCTAGAATGAAGCTACAAGTTGTTTCCAGCTTCGATCTAGCCAATAATGAAGCAACATGTTGTTTACAGGCTCAAACGAGTCAAGAATGAAACTGCAAGTTGATTCTAATTTTAAACAACTGAAAATGAAGCTACAAGTTGTTTTCAACTTCAAACGAGTCTGGAATGAAGCTAGATGTTGTTTCCAACTTCAATCCAGCCAATAATGAAGCAACAAGTTGTTTCCGGGCTCAAACGAGTCAAGAATGAAACTACAAGTTGATTCTAATTTTAAACAACCGAAAATGAAGCTACAAATTGTTTTCCACTTCAAACGAGTCTCGAATGAAGCTACAAGTTGTTTCCAACTTCAATCTAACCAATAATGAAGCAACAAGTTGTTTACAGGCTCAAACGAGTCAAGAATGAAACTACAAGTTGATTCTAATTTTAAACAACCGAAAATGAAGCTACAAGTTGTGTTCAACATCAAACGAGTCTGGAATGAAGCTACAAGTCGTTTCCAACTTCAATCCAGCCAATAATGAAACAACAAGTTGTTTCCGGGCTCAAACGAGTCAAGAATGAAACTACAAATTGTTTTCAACTTCAAACGAGTCTGGAATGAAGCTACAAGTTGTTTCCAACTTCGATCTAGCCAATAATGAAGCAACATGTTGTTTACAGGCTGAAACGAGTCAAGAATGAAACTAAAAGTTGATTCTAATTTTAAACAACTGAAAATGAAGCTACAAGTTGTTTTCAACTTCAAACGAGTCTGGAATGAAGCTACAAGCCGTTTCCAACTTCAATCCATCCAATAATGAAGCAAAAAGTTGTTTCCGGGCTCAAACGAGTCAAGAATGAAACTACAAATTGTTTTCAACTCAAGAATGAAACTACAAGTTGATTCTAATTTTAAACAACCGAAAATGAAGCTACAAATTGTTTTCAACTTCAAACGAGTCTAGAATGAAGCTACAAGTTGCATCCAACTTCAATCTAGCCAATAATGAAGCAACAAGTTGTTTACAGGCTCAAACGAGTCAAGAATGAAACTACAAGTTGATTCTAATTTTAAACAACTGAAAATGAAGCTACAAGTTGTTTTCAACTTCAAACGAGTCTGGAATGAAGCTAGATGTTGTTTCCAAATTCAATCCAGCCAATAATGAAGCAACAAGTTGTTTCCAGGCTCAAACGAGTCAAGAATGAAACTACAAGCTGATTCTAATTTTAAACAACCGAAAATGAAGCTACAAATTGTTTTCCACTTCAAACGAGTCTAGAATGAAGCTACAAGTTGTTTCCAACTTCAATCTAACCAATAATGAAGCAACAAGTTGTTTACAGGCTCAAACGAGTCAAGAATGAAACTACAAGTTGATTATAATTTTAAACAACCGAAAATGAAGCTACAAGTTGTGTTCAACATCAAACGAGTCTGGAATGAAGCTACAAGTCGTTTCCAGCTTCAATCCAGCCAATAATGAAACAAGAAGTTGTTTCCGGGCTCAAACGAGTCAAGAATGAAACTACAAATTGTTTTCAACTTCCAACGAGTCTAGAATGAAGCTACAAGTTGTTTCCAACTTCGATCTAGCCAATAATGAAGCAACATGTTGTTTACAGGCTCAAACGAGTCAAGAATGAAACTGCAAGTTGATTCTAATTTTAAACAACTGAAAATGAAGCTACAAGTTGTTTTTAACTTCAAACGAGTCTGGAATGAAGCTACATGTTGTTTCCAACTTCAATCCAGCCAATAATGAAGCAACAAGTTGTTTCCGGGCTCAAACGAGTCAAGAATGAAACTACAAGTTGATTTTAATTTTAAACAACCGAAAATGAAGCTACAAATTGGTTTCAACTTCAAACGAGTCTAGAATGAAGCTACAAGTTGTATCCAACTTCAATCTAGCCAATAATGAAGCAACAAGTTTTTTACAGGCTCAAACGAGTCAAGAATGAAACTACAAGTTGATTCTAATTTTAAACAACCGAAAATGAAGCTACAAATTGTTTTCAACTTCAAACGAGTCTAGAATGAAGCTACAAGTTGCATCCAACTTCAATCTAGCCAATAATGAAGCAACATGTTGTTTACAGGCTCAAACGAGTCAAGAATGAAACTGCAAGTTGATTCTAATTTTAAACAACTGAAAATGAAGCTACAAGTTGTTTTCAACTTCAAACGAGTCTGGAATGAAGCTACATGTTGTTTGCAACTTCAATCCAGCCAATAATGAAGCAACAAGTTGTTTCCGGGCTCAAACGAGTCAAGAATGAAACTACAAGTTGATTCTAATTTTAAACAACTGAAAATGAAGCTACAAGTTGTTTTCAACTTCAAACGAGTCTGGAATGAAGCTACATGTTGTTTCCAACTTCAATCCAGCCAATAATGAAGCAACAAGTTGTTTCCGGGCTCAAACGAGTCAAGAATGAAACTACAAGTTGATTCTAATTTTAAACAACCGAAAATGAAGCTACAAATTGGTTTCAACTTCAAACGAGTCTAGGATGAAGCTACAAGTTGTATCCAACTTCAATCTAGCCAATAATGAAGCAACAAGTTGTTTCCGGGCTCAAACGAGTCAAGAATGAAACTACAAATTGTTTTCAACTTCAAACGAGTCTAGAATGAAGGTACAAGTTGTTTCCAACTTCGATCTAGCCAATAATGAAGCAACATGTTGTTTACAGGCTCAAACGAGTCAAGAATGAAACTGCAAGTTGATATTAATTTTAAACAACTGGAAATGAAGCTACAAGTTGTTTTCAACTTCAAACGAGTCTGGAATGAAGCTACATGTTGTTTCCAACTTCAATCCAGCCAATAATGAAGCAACAAGTTGTTTCCGGGCTCAAACGAGTCAAGAATGAAACTACAAGTTGATTCTAATTTTATACAACCGAAAATGAAGCTACAAATTGGTTTCAACTTCAAACGAGTTTAGAATGAAGCTACAAGTTGTATCACTCTTCAATCTAGCCAATAATGAAGCAACAAGTTGTTCACAGGCTCAAACGAGTCAAGAATGAAACTACAAGTTGATTCTAATTTTAAACAACCGAAAATGAAGCTACAAATTGTTTTCCACTTCAAACGAGTCTGGAATGAAGCTACAAGTCGTTTCCAACTTCGATCTAGCCAATAATGAAGCAACATGTTGTTTACAGGCTCAAACGAGTCAAGAATGAAACTGCAAGTTGATTCTAATTTTAAACAACTGAAAATGAAGCTACAAGTTGTTTTCAACTTCAAACGAGTCTGGAATGAAGCTACATGTTGTTTCCAACTTCAATCCAGCCAATAATGAAGCAAAAAGTTGTTTCCGGCTCAAACGAGTCAAGAATGAAACTACAAGTTGATTTTAATTTTAAACAACCGAAAATGAAGCTACAAATTGTTTTCAACTTCAAACGAGTCTAGAATGAAGCTACAAGTTGCATCCAACTTCAATCTAGCCAATAATGAAGCAACAAGTTGTTTACAGGCTCAAACGAGTCAAGAATGAAACTACAAGTTGATTCTAATTTTAAACAACTGAAAATGAAGCTACAAGTTGTTTTCAACTTCAAACGAGTCTGGAATGAAGCTAGATGTTGTTTCCAACTTCAATCCAGCCAATAATGAAGCAACAAGTTGTTTCCGGGCTCAAACGAGTCAAGAATGAAACTACAAGTTGATTCCAATTTTAAACAACCGAAAATGAAGCTACAAATTGTTTTCCACTTCAAACGAGTCTAGAATGAAGCTACAAGTTGTTTCCAACTTCAATCTTACCAATAATGAAGCAACAAGTTGTTTACAGGCTCAAACGAGTCAACAATGAAACTACAAGTTGATTCTAATTTTAAACAACCGAAAATGAAGCTACAAGTTGTGTTCAACATCAAACGAGTCTGGAATGAAGCTACAAGTCGTTTCCAACTTCAATCCAGCAAATAATGAAACAACAAGTTGTTTCCGGGCTCAAACGAGTCAAGAATGAAACTACAAATTGTTTTCAAATTCAAACGAGTCTAGAATGAAGCTACAAGTTGTTTCCAACTTCGATCTAGCCAATAATGAAGCAACAAGTTGTTTACAGGCTGAAACGAGTCAAGAATGAAACTAAAAGTTGATTCTAATTTTAAACAACCGAAAATGAAGCTACAAGTTGTGTTCAACTTCAAAGGAGTCTGGAATGAAGCTACAAGCCGTTTCCAACTTCAATCCAGCCAATAATGAAACAAGAAGTTGTTTCCGGGCTCAAACGAGTCAAGAATGAAACTACAAATTGTTTTCAACTTCCAACGAGTCTAGAATGAAGCTACAAGTTGTTTCCAACTTCGATCTAGCCAATAATGAAGCAACATGTTGTTTACAGGCTCAAACGAGTCAAGAATGAAACTGCAAGTTGATTCTAATTTTAAACAACTGAAAATGAAGCTACAAGTTGTTTTTAACTTCAAACGAGCCTGGAATGAAGCTACATGTTGTTTCCAACTTCAATCCAGCCAATAATGAAGCAACAAGTTGTTTCCGGGCTCAAACGAGTCAAGAATGAAACTACAAGTTGATTCTAATTTTAAACAACCGAAAATGAAGCTACAAATTGGTTTCAACTTCAAACGAGTCTAGAATGAAGCTACAAGTTGTATCCAACTTCAATCTAGCCAATAATGAAGCAACACGTTGTTTACAGGCTCAAACGAGTCAAGAATGAAACTACAAGTTGATTCTAATTTTAAACAACTGAAAATGAAGCTACAAGTTGTTTTCAACTTCAAACGAGTCTGGAATGAAGCTAGATGTTGTTTCCAACTTCAATCCAGCCAATAATGAAGCAACAAGTTGTTTCCGGGCTCAAACGAGTCAAGAATGAAACTACAAGTTGATTCTAATTTTAAACAACCGAAAATGAAGCTACAAATTGTTTTCCACTTCAAACGAGTCTAGAATGAAGCTACAAGTTGTTTCCAACTTCAATCTAACCAATAATGAAGCAACAAGTTGCTTACAGGCTCAAACGAGTCAAGAATGAAACTACAAGTTGATTCTAATTTTAAACAACCGAAAATGAAGCTACAAGTTGTGTTCAACATCAATCGAGTCTGGAATGAAGCTACAAGTCGTTTCCAACTTCAATCCAGCCAATAATAAAACAACAAGTTGTTTCCGGGCTCAAACGAGTCAAGAATGAAACTACAAATTGTTTTCAAATTCAAACGAGTCTAGAATGAAGCTACAAGTTGTTTCCAACTTCGATCTAGCCAATAATGAAGCAACAAGTTGTTTACAGGCTGAAACGAGTCAAGAATGAAACTAAAAGTTGATTCTAATTTTAAACAACCGAAAATGAAGCTACAAGTTGTGTTCAACTTCAAACGAGTCTGGAATGAAGCTACATGTTGTTTCCAACTTCAATCCAGCCAATAATGAAGCAACAAGTTGTTTCCGGGCTCAAACGAGTCAAGAATGAAACTACAAGTTGATTCTAATTTTAAACAACCGAATATGAAGTTACAAATTGTTTTCCACTTCAAACGAGTCTAGAATGAAGCTACAAGTTGTTTCCAACTTCAATCTAACCAATAATGAAGCAACAAGTTGTTTACAGGCTCAAACGAGTCAAGAATGAAACTACAAGTTGATTCTAATTTTAAACAACTGAAAATGAAGCTACAAGTTGTGTTCAACATCAAATGAGTCTGGAATGAAGCTACAAGTCGTTTCCAACTTCAATCCAGCCAATAATTAAACAACAAGTTGTTTCCGGGCTCAAACGAGTCAAGAATGAAACTACAAATTGTTTTCAAATTCAAACGAGTCTAGAATGAAGCTACAAGTTGTTTCCAACTTCGATCTAGCCAATAATGAAGCAACAAGTTGTTTACAGGCTGAAACGAGTCAAGAATGAAACTAAAAGTTGATTCTAATTTTAAACAACCGAAAATGAAGCTACAAGTTGTGTTCAACTTCAAACGAGTCTGGAATGAAGCTACATGTTGTTTCCAACTTCAATCCAGCCAATAATGAAGCAACAAGTTGTTTCCGGGCTCAAACGAGTCAAGAATGAAACTACAAGTTGATTCTAATTTTAAACAACCGAATATGAAGCTACAAATTGGTTTCAACTTCAAACGAGTCTAGAATGAAGCTACAAGTTGTATCCAACATCAATCTAGCCAATAATGAAGCAACAAGTTGTTTACAGGCTCAAACGAGTCAAGAATGAAACTACAAGTTGATTCTAATTTTAAACAACTGAAAATGAAGCTACAAGTTGTTTTCAACTTCAAACGAGTCTGGAATGAAGCTAGATGTTGTTTCCAACTTCAATCCAGCCAATAATGAAGCAACAAGTTGTTTCCGGGCTCAAACGAGTCAAGAATGAAACTACAAGTTGATTCTAATTTTAAACAACCGAAAATGAAGCTACAAATTGTTTTCCACTTCAAACGAGTCTAGAATGAAGCTACAAGTTGTTTCCAACTTCAATCTAACCAATAATGAAGCAACAAGTTGTTTACATGCTCAAACGAGTCAAGAATGAAACTACAAGTTGATTCTAATTTTAAACAACCGAAAATGAAGCTACAAGTTGTGTTCAACATCAAACGAGTCTGGAATGAAGCTACAAGTCGTTTCCAACTTCAATCCAGCCAATAATGAAACAACAAGTTGTTTCCGGGCTCAAACGAGTCAAGAATGAAACTACAAATTGTTTTCAAATTCAAACGAGTCTAGAATGAAGCTACAAGTTGTTTCCAACTTCGATCTAGCCAATAATGAAGCAACAAGTTGTTTACAGGCTGAAACGAGTCAAGAATGAAACTAAAAGTTGATTCTAATTTTAAACAACCGAAAATGAAGCTACAAGTTGTGTTCAACTTCAAACGAGTCTGGAATGAAGCTACATGTTGTTTCCAACTTCAATCCAGCCAATAATGAAGCAACAAGTTGTTTCCGGGCTCAAACGAGTCAAGAATGAAACTACAAGTTGATTCTAATTTTAAACAACCGAAAATGAAGCTACAAATTGGTTTCAACTTCAAACGAGTCTAGAATGAAGCTACAAGTTGTATCCAACTTCAATCTAGCCAATAATGAAGCAACAAGTTGTTTACAGGCTCAAACGAGTCAAGAATGAAACTACAAGTTGATTCTAATTTTAAACAACTGAAAATGAAGCTACAAGTTGTTTTCAACTTCAAACGAGTCTGGAATGCAGCTAGATGTTGTTTCCAACTTCAATCCAGCCAATAATGAAGCAACAAGTTGTTTCCGGGCTCAAACGAGTCAAGAATGAAACTACAAGTTGATTCTAATTTTAAACAACCGAAAATGAAGCTACAAATTGTTTTCCACTTCAAACGAGTCTAGAATAAAGCTACAAGTTGTCTCCAACTTCAATCTAACCAATAATGAAGCAACAAGTTGTTTACAGGCTCAAACGAGTCAAGAATGAAACTACAAGTTGATTCTAATTTTAAACAACCGAAAATGAAGCTACAAGTTGTGTTCAACATCAAACGAGTCTGGAATGAAGCTACAAGTCGTTTCCAACTTCAATCCAGCCAATAATGAAACAACAAGTTGTTTCCGGGCTCAAACGAGTCTAGAATGAAACTACAAATTGTTTTCAAATTCAAACGAGTCTAGAATGAAGCTACAAGTTGTTTCCAACTTCGATCTAGCCAATAATGAAGCAACAAGTTGTTTACAGGCTGAAACGAGTCAAGAATAAAACTAAAAGTTGATTCTAATTTTAAACAACTGAAAATGAAGCTACAAGTTGTTTTCAACTTCAAACGAGTCTAGAATGAAGCTAGATGTTGTTTCCAACTTCAATCCAGCCAATAATGAAGCAACAAGTTGTTTCCGGGCTCAAACGAGTCAAGAATAAAACTACAAGTTGATTCCAATTTTAAACAACCGAAAATGAAGCTACAAATTGTTTTCCACTTCAAACGAGTCTAGAATGAAGCTACAAGTTGTTTCCAACTTCAATCTAACCAATAATGAAGCAACAAGTTGTTTACATGCTCAAACGAGTCAAGAATGAAACTACAAGTTGATTCTAATTTTAAACAACCGAAAATGAAGCTACAAGTTGTGTGATAAGTGCATATTTTTGTATATTTTAAATGCCTAATTATTGCTTGTTCTCACTTATTTATTTGTTTATTTGTCTTTTTTGTAGGAATATTGCAAATGCTTGAAGAAATAAAAGAATAAAGCAAAAAAGAGAAAAAAGATGGAAGAAAAGGATCATAGGGGAATATTCTCAAGGAAGCATCTAGATGGGACACCTACACCCCCCCCTCTACCCTAATTTCCCCCTATAAATACACACCTCCCCATCATGTTTCAACCAACCTAGGATTTCATATTGTTTTAGTAGCCTCTCTTTTATGTAGTAGATCTAGTAGTAGCACTCTAAATTTGTAAACACTTTTATTATATCAATACAAGTATTCATTTTTGTTCTTAAATCTTGCTCTTTACTTTTACTTCTAGGCTATGAAATCTTTCTCTAACCACATGAGACTCAAAATTACTTGTGGATTGAAAGGAGCCTAATTATATGTTTTAAGCTTGCATTTTTTAGTATTTAGATTGAGCCCCTTTTAATTCTCAATATTATTAGTGGGTTCAATGGTTTAGTATTCTAGATTTTGATTTTAGCTTGTAGTTTGATAGGGTTTTGTTAGATACATGGTAGATAAGCTAGTTTTGAAGTTTGGCTTGATTTGGAATTAGTTTGGTATGCTTTGGTGTTGATCTTGTTCTTGGTTTTAGTATTTTTGGGGGCTTTTTGGTGTAAATTTTAGTTTGTGATTTCGAAATGAGGTTAGTGGGTTTATGTTAGAAATATTATGTTTAGGCTAGATTTGAAATTTGGTGTAGTTTGGAGTTGATATGGTTTAATTTGAGTCTTGTTTGAGTCAAAAATGGGTAGTTTAGGGGCTATTTAGTGTGAGATTTGGTGTTAAATTTGCTTTAGAGGTTAGTGGGGTTTGATTAGTTTTAATAGGAATGGCTAAATTTTCCGGTTAAATCAATTTTCCGGTGAGATTTAGAGTATTCTGGGCTCCTTCATAGTTCCGTTATCGCTGTTTTTATTTATAGTAGGTACCCGTGGATGTTCAGGATTATAATCTCGGTTATTGGTTTTGGTGTTTGACGTTTGTTCCTCCGGCGCGTGCGCGCGTGAAGCCAGTTTCTTGTTTTATTTTCCCTTCGCACTGTATCCATCTTTCTGCGTTCTTGTTTACTTTTTAACGTTTATATACACCACGTCTTGCTTTCTTTCTTTACCCATGCCAAACTGTTTGTCCAGACTTAGCCGCAAATCATTTCTTTTACTATTTTTGTAACTTTAGTTTCGTTAGTTTAAATTTAAATTGTAGTTTTAAATTAATATTTAGATTAATAAAAAAATCTCAAAATCTCTTGGTCTAATTTGATTAAGTTAGAAATTAAGGTTTTCGCGAAAATAAATTTAGTCCTTGGAATAAATCTTATATTACTAAAACGGGATCGTGCACTTGCGATTAATATCAAAATCATATTTTGAGCACATCAAGTTTTTGGCGCCGCTGTCGGGGACTAAAATTAATTTTCGCGCCTTAATTTTTAATTTTTCGGATTAGTTTTTTTATATATATATATATTCTCTTACTTCTTTTTGTTTGAATTTTAGGAAATTGGAGGAATATGAGCTAACTTGGAATAAGTGGAGAATATTCTTGGAGTATTGTAAGCTTGCTTGGGTAACTTGTATCTCTCTCCTATTTCAATTTATTTTATTTAGAAAATCACAAAAAAAATTGAAAATTAAAAAAATCACAAAAAATTAAAAATATTAAAATCCAAAAATATTAGCTAGAATTACATAATTGTTGCATCATGCATTTTAACACTTAGGAGCACAATATCTAGATTTTAATTTTTGTTTTTAAATTTTCGTACCTTAAATTGTGGTGATCGCTGGAGGACCCCAAGGTACGTTAATTTCTTTATTTCTCTAGATTAGGACACGTAGTTTAAATCATCCATATTTGTTTACCGCTTTTATTATCTCGTTGTGTGGTGCATCATTTTAAATAAATCTTAAGGGCAAAACCACTCATAAGATAAGGGAAGGGATTTCATCACTCTTTCCTTGGCCCACAACGACCTAATTTCTTCATTTGCATTTACCTAGCCTATTAATAAAATTGAATTAGACGTTAGCCCCTAGGAATTCGCGCTCAATTAGGAAGGTACCTAAAAGACGAGGTAATCTTTAATTATTCCGACTTTTCGGTGTCTAAGGCAAGCGAAAGCTTACCTGGCCGATTAAGGTTTGGTGTCTAAGCGCGGAGATTGGCCTCTTGGCAATGCGTGCTCCAAACTGGCCAAACCGGTCCGAATAATAATTGATTTATCGAGTTTTTGGTGGTCCATAACGTTAGGAGCAAGGTCTAATTCTTTTTATTAGGGAACCCTAGAATTAGGTTTTTCTTTCGCTTTTACACCCTTTCTTTTGTGTGATTTAATTTCTCGCACTTATCTGCTACGTGTTTACTATCTTGTTTATGCGAACTACTTGGGTTAGGAACGAGTCATCTAGATTAGTAAGACCTATAATCGAGATTCCCTCTTCCTCTTCGGATTCCGAAACCCTAGAAGTTCAAGAACCGATAGTTAACATGGCCCTTAAACTTAAAGACCGTTGTTACCCATCCCGTTCCGCTCAACCATCGTGCATCACCCTTCCTCCCGTCAATGGGAATAATTTCGAGATTAAGGCACATCACATTCATATGTTGCCTAAGTTTTTAGGGAGTGAAGGTGAGGATCCCTATCTCTTTATTCAAGAATTTGAGGAGGTTTGTGATTTACAAAAACTCCAACAATTGAGTGAAGACTCCATTAGGCTTAGACTAATCAACTTCGCTTTAAAAGAAAATGCTAAAAAATGGTTGTATAGTCTTCCTGTTAATTCTATTTCCACTTGGGAGGGGTTTGTGGTAGTGTTTCTTAAAAAGTATTTTCCAAACCATAAGACTACTCGAATTACAAATGAAATAAATCAATTTCGACAAAAGGAAAATGAGTCTTTTTGGAAATTCTTTGATCGTTTCAAAAATCTTCTATCACAATGCCCCCACCATGGAATTGAAAAATGGAGACTTTGCAAAATTGTTTACGAGGCCTTAGATAGTCAAACCACCGCGTTATTAGAGTCTATGTGCCAAGGCAAATTCATGGAGAAAGATGAGGACCAAGGGTGGGAATTTTTCGAGGATTTAGCGGAAAAGACGATGTTGTGGGAGTCAACTAGGGAACCCAAAAAGTCGATCGAGTCGTCTAGCTCTAGGGGTTTGCACTCGATAGGAAACAATGTGGCAACCGATGCCAAATTAGCTACCCTAACTAGGAGACTCGAAGCTTTAGAAACTAGTAAACCTCCCCCACAAATGTCCATGTTCCCTAATTACAATTTTCAAAATCCCGGAACCCAACCTTCTCACGAACTTGAACAAGTAAATGCGATGTTCCAAAATCCTAGGAATGATGCATTTGCACCCACTTACAATCCCGGGTGGAGGAATCACCCGAATTTCTCGTGGACCCAAGGTCAAAATTTTCAACCTCCACAACCAAATTTTCAAAGGCCCAACCCAAACTCTTGCTCAAACCAAAGTCCGAATTCATTTCCTAACCCAATTCCAGCACCTTTGAATCCTCCCGGTTTTAATAATTCGGATAAACGCCTTAATTCTTTAGAAAAGAGTTTGGAAGCCTTAGTTAAATCGCAAACTAATTTGACTCAATCTCAACAAACTTTCATGACAACCCTAACCCAAGATAGGCAACTTTTGCATTCTAATGTGCAAGCCGTTTCTAAGTTAGAGGCCAAATTGAGTCAATTAGCTAGCACGTTGTGTGAGCGTGAGAAAAACATATTGCCAAGTCAACCCGAGGTCAATCCTAAGTTTCCTCTCAATCAAAGACCTCATGAGAATGTTAATGCAATCATCTCTCTAGGGTTGGGAAATCAAGTGGATAACAAAGTTGGTGAGCAAGTAAATGAAAATGAGGAGTCGATTCCTAAACTAAACCCTTCTTTGTCTAGCACTATTTATGATAAGCCCGAATGTTCGAAAGTCCGTGAGTCTATGATTGAACCTAGTCCTGGGCCCATCTCTCAAAAGCCCAACGAAGAAGTTTACAAGCCAAGGGTTCCTTACCCACAAAGACTCATTCATCCTAAACAATCGGCCCAAATGGAACAAATTCTAGAGGTTTTCAAACAAGTCAAGATAAACATTCCTCTGTTAGATGCCATTCAACAAGTTCCTTCTTATGCTAAGTGTCTAAAAGACTTGTGTACCCATAAGAGAACCCATGTTCCTAAGAAAGCCTTTTTGACCTCACAAGTAAGCTCGATTCTCTCGAATCAAATTCCCGTGAAATATAAGGACCCCGGTTGTCCTACAATTTCTTGTGTCATAGGCAATACGTTTGTGGATAAAGCTTTACTTGATTTAGGAGCGAGTGTGAATCTTCTTCCTTTCTCGGTCTACCAAGCCCTAGGATTAGGGGATCTCAAGACCACCAATATGACCCTTCAACTTGCCGATCGTTCTATTAAAATGCCAAAGGGGGTTATTGAGGACGTGTTGATCAAAATCGGTGACTTTATCTTTCCCGTTGACTTTGTTGTTCTCGAGACTCAACCCGTCACGAATCCTAAGAACCAAATTCCTATCATTTTAGGACGACCTTTTCTTGCTACATCCAATGCCTTAATCAATTGTAGGAATGGTTCGATGAAGCTCACTTTTGGAAACATGACCATAGACTTAAACATATTTAATGTAGGAAAAGAACCCAATGAGCTTTATGAACAACCTGTAGGGGTCAATGTGGTCAACAAGTTTGTCACATGGTCTAGTTTTGAGGATAGTGAGATTGAGTCTCTTCTAAGTGAGGATTTCAAAGTCAACCACGAGAATAATAGAGACTATCGCGAGTCTTTGAAGGAGTTGACCTCGGAGGAGTTGTTAGGAGAATTGAACGACATTTGTTCAAAATGGGAGACTCCACCCAAGATTGTTAGTGTTTGCCCTAGGCCCGCTTTAGAGAGTCATGTAGGTGAACCACCGACATTTGACTCGTTGTTCCATCATTCACATAGTGCCTTAGGGAATGATGATGTCGTTTCTTACATCGTTCCTAGTGATTTATCCTATAACCAAAATTGCATAATCTCTAATTTGCTTGATAATAAAGAAGCATTAAGTTGGTTTAGGGAGAACATTAGTGATACTTGTCCTATAGGGGTAAACGATGGTCATATGCTAGAGAAAGTTTTTGTGCCTAGAAATTTTCGCACACATTTTGACTCTTTCTCGAAGCTTCCTCCCATCTTTCCTTCCGGAATTGGTTGATTCTGTTCTTTCTTCGAGCCTTCCCTCATGAAGTTCAGGTATGGGGAAGGAAATGTGTGCGTGTGTGGGTTATGTAGTTCGTAGTTTTTAATAAGTTTGCATCTCCCTCATCTCCTATTCAGGTATTTCCTCTTTACTCACTCATTTCAATTCTCTATTTTGCATACATTGAGGACAATGCATGATTTAGGTATGGGGAGGGCTTTAGTGTAATTCTTAAAAAATGAAAATCCCTAAAAATTGAAAAATTAGAAAATTCCAAAAATAGAGATGTTTTAGCTAAGTTGTCTTTCCCTCACTCGAACTTTAGGAGTAGTTGGTGTTTAGCATGTTTTCGAAAAGTATATATATGTAGTGTCTTTTAGATAATTTGAACGTAGTTGAGTAAGGTTGTCTTTTTGAAACTTGTATCGACCGATTTGTACTTTAAATTCCAAGATGGCACACACGTTTGCACAAGACCTTTGATGGAGAGATTGTCTAGTGATATTATTCGATACCTGGGAGAGAACCCACATGTTGAAACAATGTCGAATCGAACCTTTGCGAATAAAAAAAGAGAAAAAAAAAAAGAATAGAAAAAAAAAGAAAAAAAAGATAGAAAAAAAAAGAAAAAAATAGAATAACTACTTCAATACCCATTGTTCTTTATAGATAAAATCTTTAGATAAATGGGCAAAAGTAGATTGGCTAGTCTCGTTTTGTGGCCTTTGTTACTCGAGCAATTAAGTCCATAGGGGGATTTCAAAACCTAGTGCCCTAAGACCGTTTGGTTTGGGAGTCACTGACCTAAAGCTCGCTACATGGGTAACAATGTTTGCCTAAGAAAACGGACAAAATAAAGTCAATACAAAAAGAAAAAGAAGAAGAAAAAAAAAAGAGAAGAATAAGAGTTTGTGAAGTTTGGCTAGATATTTGTTTCGATAGAGATTGGGTCAGTTCAAAATTGGTTGAAAAAGAGAAAGTGTTCTTAGACAATTAGGATCCATCAAAGGCCTTAAATTACTTACACTCCTTGGATTTCTAGTAAATATTTGTGTCGATGCAAGTAGATTAGAGACAACAGTATCTTGATTATTAGTAGATGAGTCTTTAAGTCGTATTTTCCTTAAAAACGCTTTTTGTTAACACCAACGAAATTAGAGTAGAGTCGAGTAGACACTTGCTAGAATGTCTCAAAGATTTTATGGGGTATATCTTCTGTAAGCCCTTAGGAGACAAAACTCCTCTTGTAGAGATCGTCTACGAGTTTAACGGGTTGGTGAACCTAAAATCACCCGTCACGCCTACGAAAAGGAGCCTAGGAATCGCATCTAGTTTTCTTAGTTTATTTTCTTTTCTTTTGATTTTACTCGAGGACGAGCAAAATATAGGTATGGGGAATTTTGATAAGTGCATATTTTTGTATATTTTAAATGCCTAATTATTGCTTGTTCTCACTTATTTATTTGTTTATTTGTCTTTTTTGTAGGAATATTGCAAATGCTTGAAGAAATAAAAGAATAAAGCAAAAAAGAGAAAAAAGATGGAAGAAAAGGATCATAGGGGAATATTCTCAAGGAAGCATCTAGATGGGACACCTACACCCCCCCTCTACCCTAATTTCCCCCTATAAATACACACCTCCCCATCATGTTTCAACCAACCTAGGATTTCATATTGTTTTAGTAGCCTCTCTTTTATGTAGTAGATCTAGTAGTAGCACTCTAAATTTGTAAACACATTTATTATATCAATACAAGTATTCATTTTTGTTCTTAAATCTTGCTCTTTACTTTTACTTCTAGGCTATGAAATCTTTCTCTAACCACATGAGACTCAAAATTACTTGTGGATTGAAAGGAGCCTAATTATATGTTTTAAGCTTGCATTTTTTAGTATTTAGATTGAGCCCCCTTTAATTCTCAATATTATTAGTGGGTTCAATGGTTTAGTATTCTAGATTTTGATTTTAACTTGTAGTTTGATAGGGTTTTGTTAGATACATGGTAGATAAGCTAGTTTTGAAGTTTGGCTTGATTTGGAATTAGTTTGGTATGCTTTGGTGTTGATCTTGTTCTTGGTTTTAGTATTTTTGGGGGCTTTTTGGTGTAAATTTTAGTTTGTGATTTCGAAATGAGGTTAGTGGGTTTATGTTAGAAATATTATGTTTAGGCTAGATTTGAAATTTGGTGTAGTTTGGAGTTGATATGGTTTAATTTGAGTCTTGTTTGAGTCAAAAATGGGTAGTTTAGGGGCTATTTAGTGTGAGATTTGGTGTTAAATTTGGTTTAGAGGTTAGTGGGGTTTGATTAGTTTTAATAGGAATGGCTAAATTTTCCGGTTAAATCAATTTTCCGGTGAGATTTAGAGTATTCTGGGCTCCTTCATAGTTCTGTTATCGCTGTTTTTATTTACAGTAGGTACCCGTGGATGTTCAGGATTATAATCTCGGTTATTGGTGTTGGTGTTTGACGTTTGTTCCTCCGGCGCGTGCGCGCGTGAAGCCAGTTTCTTGTTTTATTTTCCCTTCGCACTGTATCCATCTTTCTGCGTTCTTGTTTACTTTTTAACGTTTATATACACCACGTCTTGCTTTCTTTCTTTACCCATGCCAAACTGTTTGTCCAGACTTAGCCGCAAATCATTTCTTTTTCTATTTTTGTAACTTTAGTTTCGTTAGTTTAAATTTAAATTGTAGTTTTAAATTAATATTTAGATTAATAAAAAAATCTCAAAATCTCTTGGTCTAATTTGATTAAGTTAGAAATTAAGGTTTTCGCGAAAATAAATTTAGTCCTTGGAACGAATCTTATATTACTAAAATGGGATCGTGCACTTGCGATTAATATCAAAATCATATTTTGAGCACATCATTGTGTTCAACATCAAACGAGTCTGGAATGAAGCTACAAGTCGTTTCCAACTTCAATCCAGCCAATAATGAAACAACAAGTTGTTTCCGGGCTCAAACGAGTCATGAATGAAACTACAAATTATTTTCAAATTCAAACGAGTCTAGAATGAAGCTACAAGTTGTTTCCAACTTCGATCTAGCCAATAATGAAGCAACAAGTTGTTTACAGGCTGAAACGAGTCAAGAATGAAACTAAAAGTTGATTCTAATTTTAAACAACCGAAAATGAAGCTACAAGTTGTGTTCAACTTCAAACGAGTCTGGAATGAAGCTACATGTTGTTTCCAACTTCAATCCAGCCAATAATGAAGCAACAAGTTGTTTCCGGGCTCAAACGAGTCAAGAATGAAACTACAAGTTGATTCTAATTTTAAACAACCGAAAATGAAGCTACAAATTGGTTTCAACTTCAAACGAGTCTAGAATGAATCTACAAGTTGTATCCAACTTCAATCTAGCCAATAATGAAGCAACAAGTTGTTTACAGGCTCAAACGAGTCAAGAATGAAACTACAAGTTGATTCTAATTTTAAACAACTGAAAATGAAGCTACAAGTTGTTTTCAACTTCAAACGAGTCTGGAATGCAGCTAGATGTTGTTTCCAACTTCAATCCAGCCAATAATGAAGCAACAAGTTGTTTCCGGGCTCAAACGAGTCAAGAATGAAACTACAAGTTGATTCTAATTTTAAACAGCCGAAAATGAAGCTACAAATTGGTTTCAACTTCAAACGAGTCTAGAATGAAGCTACAAGTTGTATCCAACTTCAATCTAGCCAATAATGAAGCAACAAGTTGTTTACAGGCTCAAACGAGTCAAGAATGAAACTACAAGTTGATTCTAATTTTAAACAACTGAAAATGAAGCTACAAGTTGTTTTCAACTTCAAACGAGTCTGGAATGAAGCTAGATGTTGTTTCCAACTTCAATCCAGCCAATAATGAAGCAACAAGTTGTTTCCGGGCTCAAACGAGTCAAGAATGAAACTACAAGTTGATTCTAATTTTAAACAACCGAAAATGAAGCTACAAATTGTTTTCCACTTCAAACGAGTCTAGAATGAAGCTACAAGTTGTTTCCAACTTCAATCTAACCAATAATGAAGCAACAAGTTGTTTACAGGCTCAAACGAGTCAAGAATGAAACTACAAGTTGATTCTAATTTTAAACAACCGAAAATGAAGCTACACTTTGTGTTCAACATCAAACGAGTCTGGAATGAAGCTACAAGTCGTTTCCAACTTCAATCCAGCCAATAATAAAACAACAAGTTGTTTCCGGGCTCAAACGAGTCAAGAATGAAACTACAAATTGTTTTCAAATTCAAACGAGTCTAGAATGAAGCTACAAGTTGTTTCCAACTTCGATCTAGCCAATAATGAAGCAACAAGTTGTTTACAGGCTGAAACGAGTCAAGAATGAAACTAAAAGTTGATTCTAATTTTAAACAACCGAAAATGAAGCTACAAGTTGTGTTCAACTTCAAACGAGTCTGGAATGAAGCTACATGTTGTTTCCAACTTCAATCCAGCCAATAATGAAGCAACAAGTTGTTTCCGGGCTCAAACGAGTCAAGAATGAAACTACAAGTTGATTCTAATTTTAAACAACCGAATATGAAGCTACAAATTGGTTTCAACTTCAAACGAGTCTAGAATGAAGCTACAAGTTGTATCCAACTTCAATCTAGCCAATAATGAAGCAACAAGTTGTTTACAGGCTCAAACGAGTCAAGAATGAAACTACAAGTTGATTCTAATTTTAAACAACTGAAAATGAAGCTAGATGTTGTTTCCAACTTCAATCCAACCAATAATGAAGCAACAAGTTGTTTCCGGGCTCAAACGAGTCAAGAATGAAACTACAAGTTGATTCTAATTTTAAACAACCGAAAATGAAGCTACAAATTGTTTTCCACTTCAAACGAGTCTAGAATGAAGCTACAAGTTGTTTCCAACTTCAATCTAACCAATAATGAAGCAACAAGTTGTTTACATGCTCAAACGAGTCAAGAATGAAACTACAAGTTGATTCTAATTTTAAACAACCGAAAATGAAGCTACAAGTTGTGTTCAACATCAAACGAGTCTGGAATGAAGCTACAAGTCGTTTCCAACTTCAATCCAGCCCATAATGAAACAACAAATTGTTTCCGGGCTCAAACGAGTCAAGAATGAAACTACAAGTTGATTCTAATTTTAAACAACCGAATATGAAGCTACAAATTGGTTTCAACTTCAAACGAGTCTAGAATGAAGCTACAAGTTGTATCCAACTTCAATCTAGCCAATAATGAAGCAACAAGTTGTTTACAGGCTCAAACGAGTCAAGAATGAAACTACAAGTTGATTCTAATTTTAAACAACTGAAAATGAAGCTACAAGTTGTTTTCAACTTCAAACGAGTCTGGAATGAAGCTAGATGTTGTTTCCAACTTCAATCCAACCAATAATGAAGCAACAAGTTGTTTCCGGGCTCAAACGAGTCAAGAATGAAACTACAAGTTGATTCTAATTTTAAACAACCGAAAATGAAGCTACAAATTGTTTTCCACTTCAAACGAGTCTAGAATGAAGCTACAAGTTGTTTCCAACTTCAATCTAACCAATAATGAAGCAACAAGTTGTTTACATGCTCAAACGAGTCAAGAATGAAACTACAAGTTGATTCTAATTTTAAACAACCGAAAATGAAGCTACAAGTTGTGTTCAACATCAAACGAGTCTGGAATGAAGCTACAAGTCGTTTCCAACTTCAATCCAGCCAATAATGAAACAACAAGTTGTTTCCGGGCTCAAACGAGTCAAGAATGAAACTACAAATTGTTTTCAAATTCAAACGAGTCTAGAATGAAGCTACAAGTTGTTTCCAACTTCGATCTAGCCAATAATGAAGCAACAAGTTGTTTACAGGCTGAAACGAGTCAAGAATGAAACTAAAAGTTGATTCTAATGTTAAACAACCGAAAATGAAGCTACAAGTTGTGTTCAACTTCAAACGAGTCTGGAATGAAGCTACATGTTGTTTCCAACTTCAATCCAGCCAATAATGAAGCAACAAGTTGTTTCCGGGTTCAAACGAGTCAAGGATGAAACTACAAGTTGATTCTAATTTTAAACAACCGAAAATGAAGCTACAAATTGGTTTCAACTTCAAACGAGTCTAGAATGAAGCTACAAGTTGTATCCAACTTCAATCTAGCCAATAATGAAGCAACAAGTTGTTTACAGGCTGAAACGAGTCAAGAATGAAACTACAAGTTGATTCTAATTTTAAACAACTGAAAATGAAGCTACAAGTTGTTTTCAACTTCAAACGAGTCTGGAATGCAGCTAGATGTTGTTTCCAACTTCAATCCAGCCAATAATGAAGCAACAAGTTGTTTCCGGGCTCAAACGAGTCAAGAATGAAACTACAAGTTGATTCTAATTTTAAACAACCGAAAATGAAGCTACAAATTGTTTTCCACTTCAAACGAGTCTAGAATGAAGCTACAAGTTGTCTCCAACTTCAATCTAACCAATAATGAAGCAACAAGTTGTTTACAGGCTCAAACGAGTCAAGAATGAAACTACAAGTTGATTCTAATGTTAAACAACCGAAAATGAAGCTACAAGTTGTGTTCAACATCAAACGAGTCTGGAATGAAGCTACAAGTCGTTTCCAACTTCAATCCAGCCAATAATGAAACAACAAGTTGTTTCCGGGCTCAAACGAGTCTAGAATGAAACTACAAATTGTTTTCAAATTCAAACGAGTCTAGAATGAAGCTACAAGTTGTTTCCAACTTCGATCTAGCCAATAATGAAGCAACAAGTTGTTTACAGGCTCAAACGAGTCAAGAATGAAACTACAAGTTGATTCTAATTTTAAACAACTGAAAATGAAGCTACAAGTTGTTTTCAACTTCAAACGAGTCTGGAATGCAGCTAGATGTTGTTTCCAACTTCAATCCAGCCAATAATGAAGCAACAAGTTGTTTCCGGGCTCAAACGAGTCAAGAATGAAACTACAAGTTGATTCTAATTTTAAACAACCGAAAATGAAGCTACAAATTGTTTTCCACTTCAAACGAGTCTAGAATGAAGCTACAAGTTGTCTCCAACTTCAATCTAACCAATAATGAAGCAACAAGTTGTTTACAGGCTCAAACGAGTCAAGAATGAAACTACAAGTTGATTCTAATTTTAAACAACCGAAAATGAAGCTACAAGTTGTGTTCAACATCAAACGAGTCTGGAATGAAGCTACAAGTCGTTTCCAACTTCAATCCAGCCAATAATAAAACAACAAGTTGTTTCCGGGCTCAAACGAGTCAAGAATGAAACTACAAATTGTTTTCAAATTCAAACGAGTCTAGAATGAAGTTACAAGTTGTTTCCAACTTCGATCTAGCCAATAATGAAGCAACAAGTTGTTTACAGGCTGAAACGAGTCAAGAATGAAACTAAAAGTTGATTCTAATTTTAAACAACCGAAAATGAAGCTACAAGTTGTGTTCAACTTCAAACGAGTCTGGAATGAAGCTACATGTTGTTTCCAACTTCAATCCAGCCAATAATGAAGCAACAAGTTGTTTCCGGGCTCAAACGAGTCAAGAATGAAACTACAAGTTGATTCTAATTTTAAACAACCGAATATGAAGCTACAAATTGGTTTCAACTTCAAACGAGTCTAGAATGAAGCTACAAGTTGTATCCAACTTCAATCTAGCCAATAATGAAGCAACAAGTTGTTTACAGGCTCAAACGAGTCAAGAATGAAACTACAAGTTGATTCTAATTTTAAACAACTGAAAATGAAGCTAGATGTTGTTTCCAACTTCAATCCAACCAATAATGAAGCAACAAGTTGTTTCCGGGCTCAAACGAGTCAAGAATGAAACTACAAGTTGATTCTAATTTTAAACAACCGAAAATGAAGCTACAAATTGTTTTCCACTTCAAACGAGTCTAGAATGAAGCTACAAGTTGTTTCCAACTTCAATCTAACCAATAATGAAGCAACAAGTTGTTTACATGCTCAAACGAGTCAAGAATGAAACTACAAGTTGATTCTAATTTTAAACAACCGAAAATGAAGCTACAAGTTGTGTTCAACATCAAACGAGTCTGGAATGAAGCTACAAGTCGTTTCCAACTTCAATCCAGCCCATAATGAAACAACAAATTGTTTCCGGGCTCAAACGAGTCAAGAATGAAACTACAAGTTGATTCTAATTTTAAACAACCGAATATGAAGCTACAAATTGGTTTCAACTTCAAACGAGTCTAGAATGAAGCTACAAGTTGTATCCAACTTCAATCTAGCCAATAATGAAGCAACAAGTTGTTTACAGGCTCAAACGAGTCAAGAATAAAACTACAAGTTGATTCTAATTTTAAACAACTGAAAATGAAGCTACAAGTTGTTTTCAACTTCAAACGAGTCTGGAATGAAGCTAGATGTTGTTTCCAACTTCAATCCAACCAATAATGAAGCAACAAGTTGTTTCCGGGCTCAAACGAGTCAAGAATGAAACTACAAGTTGATTCTAATTTTAAACAACCGAAAATGAAGCTACAAATTGTTTTCCACTTCAAACGAGTCTAGAATGAAGCTACAAGTTGTTTCCAACTTCAATCTAACCAATAATGAAGCAACAAGTTGTTTACATGCTCAAACGAGTCAAGAATGAAACTACAAGTTGATTCTAATTTTAAACAACCGAAAATGAAGCTACAAGTTGTGTTCAACATCAAACGAGTCTGGAATGAAGCTACAAGTCGTTTCCAACTTCAATCCAGCCAATAATGAAACAACAAGTTGTTTCCGGGCTCAAACGAGTCAAGAATGAAACTACAAATTGTTTTCAAATTCAAACGAGTCTAGAATGAAGCTACAAGTTGTTTCCAACTTCGATCTAGCCAATAATGAAGCAACAAGTTGTTTACAGGCTGAAACGAGTCAAGAATGAAACTAAAAGTTGATTCTAATTTTAAACAACCGAAAATGAAGCTACAAGTTGTGTTCAACTTCAAACGAGTCTGGAATGAAGCTACGTGTTGTTTCCAACTTCAATCCAGCCAATAATGAAGCAACAAGTTGTTTCCGGGCTCAAACGAGTCAAGGATGAAACTACAAGTTGATTCTAATTTTAAACAACCGAAAATGAAGCTACAAATTGGTTTCAACTTCAAACGAGTCTAGAATGAAGCTACAAGTTGTATCCAACTTCAATCTAGCCAATAATGAAGCAACAAGTTGTTTACAGGCTGAAACGAGTCAAGAATGAAACTACAAGTTGATTCTAATTTTAAACAACTGAAAATGAAGCTACAAGTTGTTTTCAACTTCAAACGAGTCTGGAATGCAGCTAGATGTTGTTTCCAACTTCAATCCAGCCAATAATGAAGCAACAAGTTGTTTCCGGGCTCAAACGAGTCAAGAATGAAACTACAAGTTGATTCTAATTTTAAACAACCGAAAATGAAGCTACAAATTGTTTTCCACTTCAAACGAGTCTAGAATGAAGCTACAAGTTGTCTCCAACTTCAATCTAACCAATAATGAAGCAACAAGTTGTTTACAGGCTCAAACGAGTCAAGAATGAAACTACAAGTTGATTCTAATGTTAAACAACCGAAAATGAAGCTACAAGTTGTGTTCAACATCAAACGAGTCTGGAATGAAGCTACAAGTCGTTTCCAACTTCAATCCAGCCAATAATGAAACAACAAGTTGTTTCCGGGCTCAAACGAGTCTAGAATGAAACTACAAATTGTTTTCAAATTCAAACGAGTCTAGAATGAAGCTACAAGTTGTTTCCAACTTCGATCTAGCCAATAATGAAGCAACAAGTTGTTTACAGGCTCAAACGAGTCAAGAATGAAACTACAAGTTGATTCTAATTTTAAACAACTGAAAATGAAGCTACAAGTTGTTTTCAACTTCAAACGAGTCTGGAATGCAGCTAGATGTTGTTTCCAACTTCAATCCAGCCAATAATGAAGCAACAAGTTGTTTCCGGGCTCAAACGAGTCAAGAATGAAACTACAAGTTGATTCTAATTTTAAACAACCGAAAATGAAGCTACAAATTGTTTTCCACTTCAAACGAGTCTAGAATGAAGCTACAAGTTGTCTCCAACTTCAATCTAACCAATAATGAAGCAACAAGTTGTTTACAGGCTCAAACGAGTCAAGAATGAAACTACAAGTTGATTCTAATTTTAAACAACCGAAAATGAAGCTACAAGTTGTGTTCAACATCAAACGAGTCTGGAATGAAGCTACAAGTCGTTTCCAACTTCAATCCAGCCAATAATGAAACAACAAGTTGTTTCCGGGCTCAAACGAGTCTAGAATGAAACTACAAATTGTTTTCAAATTCAAACGAGTCTAGAATGAAGCTACAAGTTGTTTCCAACTTCGATCTAGCCAATTGTAACGCCCCAACCCGCATAACTTAATAAAAGAAGACTTACTACAATAATATTGCGAATTCATCATAAAAGCAATAGCATTTTTTTTTTCCCAACAAAACCATATTACACACATATAAAGTCTACTTTCATTCTTTAATACAAACCATACTCGTGTCATTACTAGGTGACATATAACAAAACATATAACTAGGCCATCCCCAGGTCAAAGTAGCCATATGTACATCATCCAGGCAAGATTCTGCTTCAGCTCGGTCCCCCTTCTACTTATTTTTATCTTTACCCTTGCCTGCAACATAAGAAAACTATGAGCTACTTCGCTCAGTAAGTAAAGTAACTGAAGATAATTTAACACACAAAAATAATCCAACAGGTATAAATGCATTTCATCTTATCTTTAATCTTTATGAATCCTGACACATTTAATTAGTGCACCATGTTCAACACAATTGCCTGCAGGGCTTTCTTATAACATAATATCCCATGGGAAACCTCCTCAGGCGCCATTACCAACAGAGTGGCTCGTTGTATACCTTATTCTATCGTTGCCCCGTCGAGCTCAAGACCTAAGGCGGCCTTGCTCTGTGGTATCTGATCACATAGATCTTAACAACATAGAGGAGGCAAGATCAACTCATATTCGATAATCGAACCTGGCCTGCCCTTAAAGGCTACCCTTACAAGCCTACAAAAGGCTTAATAAAAACTTTATCTTATCTCACAGTTACACAGTTCAATTAAACCATCATATTCTCATTTGATCACATGCATAATTTCATATTATATGTTATCAAAATTTCCCGATAAATATACACAGCCAATCACGTACTACAACCACTTCAATCTTCACAAAGTAACAAAATTGAAGGACAGATCAAACAAGTAATCTTGTTGCAGTTAAGTACTTTACTTACCTCGGGTCCAACTTAAACGATAAGATGCTTTCAATCAAGGTCACAGTCACCTAAAATCATACATATTTTCCTTTGTCATAAATCATTCTCTATGCCACTTACAAAATTTATAACTATCGTTCAGTTAATTAAACCATAATTCCACCATTAAATAAATTAATCACTACTTATAATAATAATATTATACGTAGGATCTAAAAAGTTACTAAATAAAATATTGAAATATTATTCAATAAAATAAGCAGAAATAACAACTACTTAAAAGAAGTAGTTACCTCAAAGCTGAACTTAGCTTTTACTCCTACTCCTACATTAAAGGAGGACTTCCCTCACTTTATATAGATGAGAGTAAACCCCTATTCCTCTATTTATTCGATGTGGGACATTTGATTTAAGTGAAATAAACCACAAGCAACAAGTGCACTCATGGCAAATACCCTAACAAAGTGTTGTTGCCTTAGTTTGACAATGCCCCCGCCAACTCATTTGCGCAACCGACTATCCATTATAAGGTTAGAAGTATTAGATATATAGCAGCCTATTATTTATAAACAAATCGATGTGGGGCTATAATACAACTTGAAAACTACATTGCAAAAGTGTGCTTTCTAATTCACTTGCTAGCCTTCCCATAGTTCAATTTATAGACACAAGTTCATACTCTTTAATCACTCAAGTTCATATTCTTTTTATCACCTGTTGGATCTCAGGAAATAGATTTATTATTATAAAGCATTATTAATAATCATGGGCGTTGAAACCCAAGCCTAAAAGCCATTGCTCTTGTGTACAACACTTGGGAACCTTTCAAGTTTAAGTAGGCTCCTTGAGCCTAGATCTCCTACACCTTTCCGATGTGGGAGGAAAACTTAGTTCCTTTAAACATTTTCTTAGCATATATATAGGAGTTACAGTTCCATTCATCTTATTTGGTCTCGATGTGGGATACTAACTCAAAAACTTTCAACCCACTATACACAACACTTAAGTTGTTTATTATGCTAGGTAAGAGAGGACTAATTAGAGCTATTCTCTTTTAACCAAGCTTAGTAAAAATTCAGTTTGATTAAAGAACATGGACTAATAGAGCAAAGGCTTTAAGTCCATATAAACTTCAACTTATTTTATAATGGGTTGAGAGTCGCCCATTCCTTCTTCTTCTCGATGTGGGAAGTAGAGAAGAAAAGTCTCAAACTTGGAAACTTACTTATCAAGTCCATTATGTTAAAGAATTCAACACCTCCATATACTTATATAGATATGTGGCTAGCACCTCTATCAATTTGTCTCGATGTGGGACAAAATACCAATACATTAAATTTAAACTAGCACTTGGGAGTACATAACAAAAGCTTGTGCTTTCATTTATAGATTAATGATCCATCTTTGCTCACATTCTCCCCAATGTGGGAAGTGAGCCAAGTCCCAATTACACAATCTAGCCCCAATACCCTCCATACATTATATAGTGCAAGAAGGGGTTCCCCTCTTATTTCTAATCAATGTGGGACAAAGGTCTAAATAACAACACACAATATTACCCTAATATTAATAAAACATGTCTCACATAGTCAATAAATTTAATCAACGCATATCTCAAACATTATTGTAATAATATAAAATATCTCATATTTTATTATATAGTCAAACCTGGATATTACAAGTCTCCCCACCTTATAAAAATTTCGTCCTCGAAATTTGTTATTGAAATAACTCTGGGTACTTAGATCTCATTTCATCTTCTCGCTCCCATGTACTTTCTTCTATTTTTGAGTTCCTCCACAAGACTCTTACTCGTGAAATCTTCTTATTTCTAAGCTCTTTTTCTTTTCTATCAAGAATTTGCACAGGCTTTTCCATATAGGTCAGATCTTGACTTAATTCCAAAGGTTCATAGTTAAGCACATGAGATGGGTCGGCCACATATTTTCTTAATAACGAGACATGGAACACATTATGAACCTTTTCTAATGATGGAGGCAAGGCTAATCTGTAAGCTACTTTTCCAACTTTTTCGAGTATCTCAAAGGGACCTACAAATCTTGGGCTTAATTTTCCCTTCTTTCCAAATCTCACTATCCCTTTTACTGGTGCTATTTTAAGAAATACTTTATCTCCAACCGAGAACTCAACATCTCTCCGTTTTGGATCCGCGTAGCTCTTTTGTCGACTCTGTGTGGCTAACATTCTCTCTTTAATTCTTTTAACCGCTTCTGTTGTATCTCTGACCAGCTCAGGGCCAAGATAATTTCCTTCCCCCATTTCATCCCAATGGATAGGAGATCGACACTTTCTACCATAAAGAATCTCGTATGGAGCTGCACCAATTGACGCTTGAAAACTATTATTGTACGAAAATTCTATTAGTGGAAGGTACTTACTCCATGAACTTGAGAAGTCAAGAACACACGCCCTAAGCATATCCTCTAATGTCTGAATCGTTCTTTCACTTTGACCGTCTGACTGTGGATGAAAAGCAGTACTAAACTTTAATCGGGTACCCATGGCTTTATGCAAACTTTCCCAAAACTTAGAAGTAAACCGAGCATCCCTATCAGAAATTATTGATACTGGCACTCCATGCAATCTAACTATCTCTTGAACATACAATTCAGCTAACTGATCCATACTATATGTCATGCGTACTGGAAGGAAGTGTGCTGATTTTGAAAATCTATCAACAATAACCCAAATGGCATCGTGCTGTTTAAGAGTCTTTGGCAATCCAACTACGAAATCCATGGTGATCTCTTCCCATTTCCATTCAGGGATCTGTATTGGTTGTAATAATCCAGCTGGCCTTTGATGTTCAGCCTTAACCTGTTGACACGTTAGACACCTTGCAACAAATTCTACCACATCTTTCTTCATTCCTGGCCACCAATAATGCATTTTTAAATCGTTATACATTTTGGTTGTTCCTGGATGTACAGAGTACGGGGTACTATGAGCTTCCGTAAGGATTTCTTTCTTTATCTCTTCATTGTCAGGAACACATATTCTATCTTTAAACTTTAAGCTCCCATTTGTCGATATCTTAAACTCTGTTGCTTTACCACTTTCCACTTCACCTCTTCGTTTATTCAACTCATTATCTTCGATTTGACCTTGCTTGATTCTCTCGAGTAGTGTTGACTCGATACTCATTTTATCCAATCTACTGGTAATCAATTCAATTTCTGATCTACTAATATCCTCTTGAAGAGGTTTGGGCAATGACCTCAACACTGATAAGTTACCATAAACCTTTCTACTAAGTGCATCTGCAACTATGTTTGCCTTCCCTGGATGATACATGATCTGGCAATCATAATCCTTGACTAATTCCAACCATCGTCTTTGTCTCATATTCAACTCCTTTTGAGTAAAGAAATACTTCAAACTTTTATGATCCGTGTATATCTCACATCTCTCTCCATACAAATAATGCCTCCAAATCTTAAGAGCAAATACAACTGCTGCCAACTCTAAGTCATGTGTAGGATATCTCTTTTCATAATCTTTTAGTTGCCTAGATGCATAAGCAATAACCTTACCATTCTGCATCAGTACGCATCCTAAACCCTGTTTGGAAGCATCACTATAGATAACAAATCCTCCTGATCCTGACGGAATGGTAAGAATTGGAGCAGACACTAAACATTTCTTTAATTCTTGAAAACTCCTTTCACAAGCATCCGTCCACTCAAACTTATGACTCTTTCTAGTTAGTTGTGTCAATGGGGTAGCAATTTTAGAAAAGCCCTCGACAAATCTTCTATAGTATCCTGCTAATCCAAGAAAACTTCTCACTTCTGACGCATTCCTCGGTCTACTCCAGTTGCTCACTGCTTCAACTTTGGCCGAATCTACTGAAATACCTTCTTTTGATACTATATGCCCTAAGAAAGTCACTTTTTCCAACCAAAACTCACATTTCTTAAACTTGGCATATAACTTCTCTTCTTTTAACTTTTGTAAGGTCAATCTCAAATGCTCTTCATGCTCATCTCTAGATCGAGAGTATACCAAAATATCATCTATAAACACTATCACAAACTTGTCAAGATAATCCTTAAACACTCTATTCATGAGGTCCATAAATGCTGCTGGAGCATTGGTTAGTCCAAACGCCATCACTAGAAACTCGTAATGACCATATCTCGTTCTAAAAGCGGTTTTGGGTATATCTTCTTCTCTTATCTTTAATTGATGATACCCAGACCTTAAATCAATCTTTGAAAATACCACAGATCCTTGTAATTGATCAAAAAGGTCGTCGATTCGTGGAAGGGGGTATTTATTCTTAATGGTAACCTTATTTAACTCCCTATAATCGATGCACATTCTCATGGTTCCATCTTTCTTCTTTACAAACAGTACTGGGGCTCCCCAGGGTGAGAAACTAGGTCTAACGAATTTCTTTTCTAATAGTTCATGCAGTTGAGTTTTTAACTCTTTTAGTTCTGCGGGGGCCATCCTATAAGGTGCTTTAGATATTGGAGCCGTACCAGGTATTAAATCTATTTCAAACCGTATTTCTCTATCGGGAGGTAAACCTGGTAACTCTTCTGGAAAAACTTCTAAAAATTCTTTAACTACAGGTATCTCCTCGGGCTTATTTCCTACTACGAGATTAGTACCTAACACATTTCCAAAATAACCAACACAACCGTCTTGTAACATTCTCCTTGCTTGTATAGCTGAGACGGTAGATATCATGTTATTGGGGAAGTCAGCAACAAACTCAAATTGATCCTCCTCAGAAGGTTTAAACATCACCTTTTTGTTTTTACAATCAATAGTAGCATTATACTTAGATAACCAATCCATACCTAGTATCACCTCATAGTCATACATCTCTAAGACCACTAAATCAACATACAATTCGTGGTTATCAATACATACAGGAACCGCTCTTAACCATTGATTAGAATATAATATCTCTCCAGACGGTAATATTGCACTAAACTCACTTGATAACTTTTCAAAAGGTCTCCTAAGTCTTTTCAAATAATTCATAGACGCAAATGAATGTGTGGCTCCTGAATCTATCAATGCATAAGTAGGAATGCCATCAATAGTGATATTACCTGACACCACCGTATTGCTAGCATCTGCATCTGCTTGCGTGATAGCAAAGATTCTGGCATTAGTCTTTGAAGGCTCCTCCTTCTTCTGCTCATTTTTCCACATCGGACAATCCTTGATCAGATGATCCTCCTTTCCGCATTTATAACACTTCCTTATTGCTGCTTTGCATACCCCGAAATGACGTTTTCCACACTTTTGACATTGTGGCCAAGGTTGTTGCCCCGACTTGTTGTTTTGTGGTTCACCTTTAAATCTTTTATTTGGATCAAATCTATTCTGAGATCCTTGACCACCTCGTTTGTTTGAAAACCGATCTTGATCCTTATTAAATGGAACATCCCTTCTAGGCATTGTAGTAGAACCCTTCACCCTCATTATCTTTTGTTCCCTATGTTCAGCCCTCAAAGCTTTTTCAACTGCTTGAGAATAAGTGAGAGGCCCAGTACGTCCCATGTCAACATCTCTAGCTAACTCTGGTTGTAATCCCTCAAGAAAACGATTCACCCTACTAGCCTCAGTGACCACCAAATCCGGTGCAAACTTAGCTAATCGATCAAACTTTCGAGCATACTCAGCAACCGATAGACTCCCCTGGTACAATCTACTAAACTCGTTTACTTTAGCACTTAACATAGCTTCACTATAGAACTTCTCGTTAAAAAGGGTCTCGAAATCAGCCCAAGTCATCTGACTAACGTCACGTGTAAGCTTAACAACATCCCACCAAATCTTAGCGTCTTTCCTTAACGTATGCACGGTGCAAGACACCTTTTCCCTATCATTTAATTGCATAAACTCAAAGATATCTTCTAGGGAACTCTTCCAATCTAGTGCTTCTAATGGGTCACTGCTACCCTCAAAAGTAGGTGGGCGTTGTTTTCTAAATCTCTCATATAAAGGTTCCATCTGATGTAGGGGAGGTGGTGGAGGAGGTGGGACAGCTTCAGCATTACGTCCTTGTCGCAACTCTTGAGCTAACTTCTCAATCTGCTCACCTTGTCTACGAATAATTTCTTGTAATTCAGCTAATTCCATGACATGCCTTTCTCGGGTGGGACTATCACTAGCTTCAGATGTTTGCCTTTCAGCCATCTCTTTCTACTCAATAAATCATACAATTTAATTATTTATCTATACCGAGTAGCATATCAACATATAGGCAATTGAACCAACATATAACTAATAAATATAAACACTTACTACCGAGTGAAGCATTTCCTTCCTTGATGTGTACATATGGCCGGTCTACAGAACCGCTTTAAACCTGGGCTCTGATACCAAACTTGTAACGCCCCAACCCGCATAACTTAATAAAAGAAGACTTACTACAATAATATTGCGAATTCATCATAAAAGCAATAGCATTTTTTTTTTCCCAACAAAACCATATTACACACATATAAAGTCTACTTTCATTCTTTAATACAAACCATACTCGTGTCATTACTAGGTGACATATAACAAAACATATAACTAGGCCATCCCCAGGTCAAAGTAGCCATATGTACATCATCCAGGCAAGATTCTGCTTCAGCTCGGTCCCCCTTCTACTTATTTTTATCTTTACCCTTGCCTGCAACATAAGAAAACTATGAGCTACTTCGCTCAGTAAGTAAAGTAACTGAAGATAATTTAACACACAAAAATAATCCAACAGGTATAAATGCATTTCATCTTATCTTTAATCTTTATGAATCCTGACACATTTAATTAGTGCACCATGTTCAACACAATTGCCTGCAGGGCTTTCTTATAACATAATATCCCATGGGAAACCTCCTCAGGCGCCATTACCAACAGAGTGGCTCGTTGTATACCTTATTCTATCGTTGCCCCGTCGAGCTCAAGACCTAAGGCGGCCTTGCTCTGTGGTATCTGATCACATAGATCTTAACAACATAGAGGAGGCAAGATCAACTCATATTCGATAATCGAACCTGGCCTGCCCTTAAAGGCTACCCTTACAAGCCTACAAAAGGCTTAATAAAAACTTTATCTTATCTCACAGTTACACAGTTCAATTAAACCATCATATTCTCATTTGATCACATGCATAATTTCATATTATATGTTATCAAAATTTCCCGATAAATATACACAGCCAATCACGTACTACAACCACTTCAATCTTCACAAAGTAACAAAATTGAAGGACAGATCAAACAAGTAATCTTGTTGCAGTTAAGTACTTTACTTACCTCGGGTCCAACTTAAACGATAAGATGCTTTCAATCAAGGTCACAGTCACCTAAAATCATACATATTTTCCTTTGTCATAAATCATTCTCTATGCCACTTACAAAATTTATAACTATCGTTCAGTTAATTAAACCATAATTCCACCATTAAATAAATTAATCACTACTTATAATAATAATATTATACGTAGGATCTAAAAAGTTACTAAATAAAATATTGAAATATTATTCAATAAAATAAGCAGAAATAACAACTACTTAAAAGAAGTAGTTACCTCAAAGCTGAACTTAGCTTTTACTCCTACTCCTACATTAAAGGAGGACTTCCCTCACTTTATATAGATGAGAGTAAACCCCTATTCCTCTATTTATTCGATGTGGGACATTTGATTTAAGTGAAATAAACCACAAGCAACAAGTGCACTCATGGCAAATACCCTAACAAAGTGTTGTTGCCTTAGTTTGACAATGCCCCCGCCAACTCATTTGCGCAACCGACTATCCATTATAAGGTTAGAAGTATTAGATATATAGCAGCCTATTATTTATAAACAAATCGATGTGGGGCTATAATACAACTTGAAAACTACATTGCAAAAGTGTGCTTTCTAATTCACTTGCTAGCCTTCCCATAGTTCAATTTATAGACACAAGTTCATACTCTTTAATCACTCAAGTTCATATTCTTTTTATCACCTGTTGGATCTCAGGAAATAGATTTATTATTATAAAGCATTATTAATAATCATGGGCGTTGAAACCCAAGCCTAAAAGCCATTGCTCTTGTGTACAACACTTGGGAACCTTTCAAGTTTAAGTAGGCTCCTTGAGCCTAGATCTCCTACACCTTTCCGATGTGGGAGGAAAACTTAGTTCCTTTAAACATTTTCTTAGCATATATATAGGAGTTACAGTTCCATTCATCTTATTTGGTCTCGATGTGGGATACTAACTCAAAAACTTTCAACCCACTATACACAACACTTAAGTTGTTTATTATGCTAGGTAAGAGAGGACTAATTAGAGCTATTCTCTTTTAACCAAGCTTAGTAAAAATTCAGTTTGATTAAAGAACATGGACTAATAGAGCAAAGGCTTTAAGTCCATATAAACTTCAACTTATTTTATAATGGGTTGAGAGTCGCCCATTCCTTCTTCTTCTCGATGTGGGAAGTAGAGAAGAAAAGTCTCAAACTTGGAAACTTACTTATCAAGTCCATTATGTTAAAGAATTCAACACCTCCATATACTTATATAGATATGTGGCTAGCACCTCTATCAATTTGTCTCGATGTGGGACAAAATACCAATACATTAAATTTAAACTAGCACTTGGGAGTACATAACAAAAGCTTGTGCTTTCATTTATAGATTAATGATCCATCTTTGCTCACATTCTCCCCAATGTGGGAAGTGAGCCAAGTCCCAATTACACAATCTAGCCCCAATACCCTCCATACATTATATAGTGCAAGAAGGGGTTCCCCTCTTATTTCTAATCAATGTGGGACAAAGGTCTAAATAACAACACACAATATTACCCTAATATTAATAAAACATGTCTCACATAGTCAATAAATTTAATCAACGCATATCTCAAACATTATTGTAATAATATAAAATATCTCATATTTTATTATATAGTCAAACCTGGATATTACACCAATAATGAAGCAACAAGTTGTTTACAGGCTGAAACGAGTCAAGAATGAAACTAAAAGTTGTAACTAATTTTAAACAACTGAAAATGAAGCTACAAGTTGTTTTCAACTTCAAACGAGTCTGGAATGAAGCTAGATGTTGTTTCCAACTTCAATCCAGCCAATAATGAAGCAACAAGTTGTTTCCGGGCTCAAACGAGTCAAGAATGAAACTACAAGTTGATTCTAATTTTAAACAACCGAAAATGAAGCTACAAATTGTTTTCCACTTCAAACGAGTCTAGAATGAAGCTACAAGTTGTTTTCAACTTCAATCTAACCAATAATGAAGCAACAAGTTGTTTACATGCTCAAACGAGTCAAGAATGAAACTACAAGTTGATTCTAATTTTAAACAACCGAAAATGAAGCTACAAGTTGTGTTCAACATCAAACGAGTCTGGAATGAAGCTACAAGTCGTTTCCAACTTCAATCCAGCCAATAATGAAACAACAAGTTGTTTCCGGGCTCAAACGAGTCATGAATGAAACTACAAATTGTTTTCAAATTCAAACGAGTCTAGAATGAAGCTACAAGTTGTTTCCAACTTCGATCTAGCCAATAATGAAGCAACAAGTTGTTTACAGGCTCAAACGAGTCAAGAATGAAACTACAAGTTGATTCTAATTTTAAACTGAAAATGAAGCTACAAGTTGTTTTTAACTTCAAACGAGTCTGGAATGCAGCTAGATGTTGTTTCCAACTTCAATCCAGCCAATAATGAAGCAACAAGTTGTTTCCGGGCTCAAACGAGTCAAGAATGAAACTACAAGTTGATTCTAATTTTAAACAACCGAAAATGAAGCTACAAATTGTTTTCCACTTCAAACGAGTCTAGAATGAAGCTACAAGTTGTCTCCAACTTCAATCTAACCAATAATGAAGCAACAAGTTGTTTACAGGCTCAAACGAGTCAAGAATGAAACTACAAGTTGATTCTAATTTTAAACAACCGAAAATGAAGCTACAAGTTGTGTTCAACATCAAACGAGTCTGGAATGAAGCTACAAGTCGTTTCCAACTTCAATTCAGCCAATAATGAAACAACAAGTTGTTTCCGGGCTCAAACGAGTCTAGAATGAAACTACAAATTGTTTTCAAATTCAAACGAGTCTAGAATGAAGCTACAAGTTGTTTCCAACTTCGATCTAGCCAATAATGAAGCAACAAGTTGTTTACAGGCTGAAACGAGTCAAGAATGAAACTAAAAGTTGATTCTAATTTTAAACAACCGAAAATGAAGCTACAAGTTGTGTTCAACTTCAAAGGAGTCTGGAATGAAGCTACAAGCCGTTTCCAACTTCAATCCAGCCAATAATGAAACAAGAAGTTGTTTCCGGGCTCAAACGAGTCAAGAATGAAACTACAAATTGTTTTCAACTTCCAACGAGTCTAGAATGAAGCTACAAGTTGTTTCCAACTTTGATCTAGCCAATAATGAAGCAACATGTTGTTTACAGGCTCAAACGAGTCAAGAATGAAACTGCAAGTTGATTCTAATTTTAAACAACTGAAAATGAAGCTACAAGTTGTTTTTAACCTCAAACGAGTCTGGAATGAAGCTACATGTTGTTTCCAACTTCAATCCAGCCAATAATGAAGCAACAAGTTGTTTCCGGGCTCAAACGAGTCAAGAATGAAACTACAAGTTGATTCTAATTTTAAACAACCGAAAATGAAGCTACAAATTGGTTTCAACTTCAAACGAGTCTAGAATGAAGCTACAAGTTGGATCCAACTTCAATCTAGCCAATAATGAAGCAACAAGTTGTTTACAGGCTCAAACGAGTCAAGAATGAAACTACAAGTTGATTCTAATTTTAAACAACCGAAAATGAAGCTACAAATTGTTTCCAACTTCAAACGAGTCTAGAATGAAGCTACAAGTTGCATCCAACTTCAATCCAGCCAATAATGAAGCAACAAGTTGTTTCCGGGCTCAAACGAGTCAAGAATGAAACTACAAGTTGATTCTAATTTTAAACAACCGAAAATGAAGCTACAAATTGTTTTCCACTTCAAACGAGTCTAGAATGAAGCTACAAGTTGTTTCCAACTTCAATCTAACCAATGATGAAGCAACAAGTTGTTTACAGGCTCAAACGAGTCAAGAATGAAACTACAAGTTGATTCTAATTTTAAACAACCGAAAATGAAGCTACAAGTTGTGTTCAACATCAAACGAGTCTGGAATGAAGCTACAAGTCGTTTCCAACTTCAATCCAGCAAATAATGAAACAACAAGTTGTTTCCGGGCTCAAACGAGTCAAGAATGAAACTACAAATTGTTTTCAAATTCAAACGAGTCTAGAATGAAGCTACAAGTTGTTTCCAACTTCGATATAGCCAATAATGAAGCAACAAGTTGTTTACAGGCTGAAACGAGTCAAGAATGAAACTAAAAGTTGATTCTAATTTTAAACAACCGAAAATGAAGCTACAAGTTGTGTTCAACTTCAAAGGAGTCTGGAATGAAGCTACAAGCCGTTTCCAACTTCAATCCAGCCAATAATGAAACAAGAAGTTGTTTCCAGGCTCAAACGAGTCAAGAATGAAACTACAAATTGTTTTCAACTTCCAACGAGTCTAGAATGAAGCTACAAGTTGTTTCCAACTTCGATCTAGCCAATAATGAAGCAACATGTTGTTTACAGGCTCAAACGAGTCAAGAATGAAACTGCAAGTTGATTCTAATTTTAAACAACTGAAAATGAAGCTACAAGTTGTTTTTAACTTCAAACGAGTCTGGAATGAAGCTACATGTTGTTTCCAACTTCAATCCAGCCAATAATGAAGCAACAAGTTGTTTCCGGGCTCAAACGAGTCAAGAATGAAACTACAAGTTGATTCTAATTTTAAACAACCGAAAATGAAGCTACAAATTGGTTTCAACTTCAAACGAGTCTAGAATGAAGCTACAAGTTGTATCCAACTTCAATCTAGCCAATAATGAAGCAACAAGTTGTTTACAGGCTCAAACGAGTCAAGAATGAAACTACAAGTTGATTCTAATTTTAAACAACTGAAAATGAAGCTACAAGTTGTTTTCAACTTCAAACGAGTCTGGAATGAAGCTAGATGTTGTTTCCAACTTCAATCCAGCCAATAATGAAGCAACAAGTTGTTTCCGGGCTCAAACGAGTCAAGAATGAAACTACAAGTTGATTCTAATTTTAAACAACCGAAAATGAAGCTACAAATTGTTTTCCACTTCAAACGAGTCTAGAATGAAGCTACAAGTTGTTTCCAACTTCAATCTAACCAATAATGAAGCAACAAGTTGTTTACAGGCTCAAACGAGTCAAGAATGAAACTACAAGTTGATTCTAATTTTAAACAACCGAAAATGAAGCTACAAGTTGTGTTCAACATCAAACGAGTCTGGAATGAAGCTACAAGCCGTTTCCAACTTCAATCCAGCCAATAATGAAACAAGAAGTTGTTTCCGGGCTCAAACGAGTCAAGAATGAAACTACAAATTGTTTTCAACTTCCAACGAGTCTAGAATGAAGCTACAAGTTGTTTCCAACTTCGATCTAGCCAATAATGAAGCAACATGTTGTTTACAGGCTCAAACGAGTCAAGAATGAAACTGCAAGTTGATTCTAATTTTAAACAATTGAAAATGAAGCTACAAGTTGTTTTTAACTTCAAACGAGTCTGGAATGAAGCTACATGTTGTTTCCAACTTCAATCCAGCCAATAATGAAGCAACAAGTTGTTTCCGGGCTCAAACGAGTCAAGAATGAAACTACAAGTTGATTCTAATTTTAAACAACAGAAAATGAAGCTACAAATTGGTTTCAACTTCAAACGAGTCTAGAATGAAGCTACAAGTTGTATCCAACTTCAATCTAGCCAATAATGAAGCAACAAGTTGTTTACAGGCTCAAATGAGTCAAGAATGAAACTACAAGTTGATTCTAATTTTAAACAACTGAAAATGAAGCTACAAGTTGTTTTCAACTTCAAACGAGTCTGGAATGAAGCTAGATGTTGTTTCCAACTTCAATCCAGCCAATAATGAAGCAACAAGTTGTTTCCGGGCTCAAACGAGTCAAGAATGAAACTACAAGTTGATTCTAATTTTAAACAACCGAAAATGAAGCTACAAATTGTTTTCCACTTCAAACGAGTCTAGAATGAAGCTACAAGTTGTTTCCAACTTCAATCTAACCAATAATGAAGCAACAAGTTGTTTACAGGCTCAAACGAGTCAAGAATGAAACTACAAGTTGATTCTAATTTTAAACAACCGAAAATGAAGCTACAAGTTGTGTTCAACATCAAACGAGTCTGGAATGAAGCTACAAGTCGTTTTCAACTTCAATCCAGCCAATAATAAAACAACAAGTTTTTTCCGGGCTCAAACGAGTCAAGAATGAAACTACAAATTGTTTTCAAATTCAAACGAGTCTAGAATGAAGCTACAAGTTGTTTCCAACTTCGATCTAGCAAATAATGAAGCAACAAGTTGTTTACAGGCTGAAACGAGTCAAGAATGAAACTAAAAGTTGATTCTAATTTTAAACAACCGAAAATGAAGCTACAAGTTGTGTTCAACTTCAAACGAGTCTGGAATTAAGCTACATGTTGTTTCCAACTCCAATCCAGCCAATAATGAAGCAACAAGTTGTTTCCGGGCTCAAACGAGTCAAGAATGAAACTACAAGTTGATTCTAATTTTAAACAACCGAAAATGAAGCTACAAATTGGTTTCAACTTCAAACGAGTCTAGAATGAAGCTACAAGTTGTATCCAACTTCAATCTAGCCAATAATGAAGCAACAAGTTGTTTACAGGCTCAAACGAGTCAAGAATGAAACTACAAGTTGATTCTAATTTTAAACAACTGAAAATGAAGCTACAAGTTGTTTTCAACTTCAAACGAGTCTGGAATGAAGCTAGATGTTGTTTCCAACTTCAATCCAGCCAATAATGAAGCAACAAGTTGTTTCCGGGCTCAAACGAGTCAAGAATGAAACTACAAGTTGATTCTAATTTTAAACAACCGAAAATGAAGCTACAAATTGTTTTCCACTTCAAACGAGTCTAGAATGAAGCTACAAGTTGTTTCCAACTTCAATCTAACCAATAATGAAGCAACAAGTTGTTTACATGCTCAAATGAGTCAAGAATGAAACTACAAGTTGATTCTAATTTTAAACAACCGAAAATGAAGCTACAAGTTGTGTTCAACATCAAACGAGTCTGGAATGAAGCTACAAGTCGTTTCCAACTTCAATCCAGCCAATAATGAAACAACAAGTTGTTTCCGGTCTCAAACGAGTCAAGAATGAAACTACAAATTGTTTTCAAATTCAAACGAGTCTAGAATGAAGCTACAAGTTGTTTCCAACTTCGATCTAGCCAATAATGAAGCAACAAGTTGTTTACAGGCTGAAACGAGTCAAGAATGAAACTAAAAGTTGATTCTAATTTTAAACAACCGAAAATGAAGCTACAAGTTGTGTTCAACTTCAAACGAGTCTGGAATGAAGCTACATGTTGTTTCCAACTTCAATCCATCCAATAATGAAGCAACAAGTTGTTTCCGGGCTCAACGAGTCAAGAATGAAACTACAAGTTGATTCTAATTTTAAACAACCGAAAATGAAGCTACAAATTGGTTTCAACTTCAAACGAGTCTAGAATGAAGCTACAAGTTGTATCCAACTTCAATCTAACCAATAATGAAGCAACAAGTTGTTTACAGGCTCAAACGAGTCAAGAATGAAACTACAAGTTGATTCTAATTTTAAACAACCGAAAATGAAGCTACAAGTTGTGTTCAACATCAAACGAGTCTGGAATGAAGCTACAAGTCGTTTTCAACTTCAATCCAGCCAATAATAAAACAACAAGTTGTTTCCGGGCTCAAACGAGTCAAGAATGAAACTACAAATTGTTTTCAAATTCAAACGAGTCTAGAATGAAGCTACAAGTTGTTTCCAACTTCGATCTAGCCAATAATGAAGCAACAAGTTGTTTACAGGCTGAAACGAGTCAAGAATGAAACTAAAAGTTGATTCTAATTTTAAACAACCGAAAATGAAGCTACAAGTTGTGTTCAACTTCAAACGAGTCTGGAATGAAGCTACATGTTGTTTCCAACTTCAATCCAGCGAATAATGAAGCAACAAGTTGTTTCCGGGCTCAAACGAGTCAAGAATGAAACTACAAGTTGATTCTAATTTTAAACAACCGAAAATGAAGCTACAAATTGGTTTCAACTTCAAACGAGTCTAGAATGAAGCTACAAGTTGTATCCAACTTCAATCTAGCCAATAATGAAGCAACAAGTTGTTTACAGGCTCAAACGAGTCAAGAATGAAACTACAAGTTGATTCTAATTTTAAACAACTGAAAATGAAGCTACAAGTTGTTTTCAACTTCAAACGAGTCTGGAATGAAGCTAGATGTTGTTTCCAACTTCAATCCAGCCAATAACGAAGCAACAAGTTGTTTCCGGGCTCAAACGAGTCAAGAATGAAACTACAAGTTGATTCTAATTTTAAACAACCGAAAATGAAGCTACAAATTGTTTTCCACTTCAAACGAGTCTAGAATGAAGCTACAAGTTGTTTCCAACTTCAATTTAACCAATAATGAAGCAACAAGTTGTTTACATGCTCAAACGAGTCAAGAATGAAACTACAAGTTGATTCTAATTTTAAACAACCGAAAATGAAGCTACAAGTTGTGTTCAACATCAAACGAGTCTGGAATGAAGCTACAAGTCGTTTTCAACTTCAATCCAGCCAATAATAAAACAACAAGTTGTTTCCGGGCTCAAACGAGTCAAGAATGAAACTACAAATTGTTTTCAAATTCAAACGAGTCTAGAATGAAGCTACAAGTTGTTTCCAACTTCGATCTAGCCAATAATGAAGCAACAAGTTGTTTACAGGCTGAAACGAGTCAAGAATGAAACTAAAAGTTGATTCTAATTTTAAACAACCGAAAATGAAGCTACAAGTTGTGTTCAACTTCAAACGAGTCTGGAATGAAGCTACATGTTGTTTCCAACTTCAATCCATCCAATAATGAAGCAACAAGTTGTTTCCGGGCTCAAACGAGTCAAGAATGAAACTACAAGTTGATTCTAATTTTAAACAACCGAAAATGAAGCTACAAATTGGTTTCAACTTCAAACGAGTCTAGAATGAAGCTACAAGTTGTATCCAACTTCAATCTAACCAATAATGAAGCAACAAGTTGTTTACAGGCTCAAACGAGTCAAGAATGAAACTACAAGTTGATTCTAATTTTAAACAACCGAAAATGAAGCTACAAGTTGTGTTCAACATCAAACGAGTCTGGAATGAAGCTACAAGTCGTTTTCAACTTCAATCCAGCTAATAATAAAACAACAAGTTGTTTCCGGGCTCAAACGAGTCAAGAATGAAACTACAAATTGTTTTCAAATTCAAACGAGTCTAGAATGAAGCTACAAGTTGTTTCCAACTTCGATCTAGCCAATAATGAAGCAACAAGTTGTTTACAGGCTGAAACGAGTCAAGAATGAAACTAAAGTTGATTCTAATTTTAAACAACCGAAAATGAAGCTACAAGTTGTGTTCAACTTCAACGAGTCTAGAATGAAGCTACATGTTGTTTCCAACTTCAATCCAGCGAATAATGAAGCAACAAGTTGTTTCCGGGCTCAAACGAGTCAAGAATTAAACTACAAGTTGATTCTAATTTTAAACAACCGAAAATGAAGCTACAAATTGGTTTCAACTTCAAACGAGTCTAGAATGAAGCTACAAGTTGTATCCAACTTCAATCTAGCCAATGATGAAGCAACAAGTTGTTTACAGGCTCAAACGAGTCAAGAATGAAACTACAAGTTGATTCTAATTTTAAACAACTGAAAATGAAGCTACAAGTTGTTTTCAACTTCAAACGAGTCTGGAATGAAGCTAGATGTTGTTTCCAACTTCAATCCAGCCAATAATGAAGCAACCAGTTGTTTCCGGGCTCAAACGAGTCAAGAATGAAACTACAAGTTGATTCTAATTTTAAACAACCGAAAATGAAGCTACAAATTGTTTTCCACTTCAAACGAGTCTAGAATGAAGCTACAAGTTGTTTCCAACTTCAATCTAACCAATAATGAAGCAACAAGTTGTTTACATGCTCAAACGAGTCAAGAATGAAACTACAAGTTGATTCTAATTTTAAACAACCGAAAATGAAGCTACAAGTTGTGTTCAACATCAAACGAGTCTGGAATGAAGCTACAAGTCGTTTTCAACTTTAATCCAGCCAATAATAAAACAACAAGTTGTTTCCGGGCTCAAACGAGTCAAGAATGAAACTACAAATTGTTTTCAAATTCAAACGAGTCTAGAATGAAGCTACAAGTTGTTTCCAACTTCGATCTAGCCAATAATGAAGCAACAAGTTGTTTACAGGCTGAAACGAGTCAAGAATGAAACTAAAAGTTGATTCTAATTTTAAACAACCGAAAATGAAGCTACAAGTTGTGTTCAACTTCAAACGAGTCTGGAATGAAGCTACATGTTGTTTCCAACTTCAATCCAGCGAATAATGAAGCAACAAGTTGTTTCCGGGCTCAAACGAGTCAAGAATGAAACTACAAGTTGATTCTAATTTTAAACAACTGAAAATGAAGCTACAAATTGGTTTCAACTTCAAACGAGTCTAGAATGAAGCTACAAGTTGTATCCAACTTCAATCTAGCCAATAATGAAGCAACAAGTTGTTTACAGGCTCAAACGAGTCAAGAATGAAACTACAAGTTGATTCTAATTTTAAACAACTGAAAATGAAGCTACAAGTTGTTTTCAACTTCAAACGAGTCTGGAATGAAGCTAGATGTTGTTTCCAACTTCAATCCAGCCAATAATGAAGCAACAAGTTGTTTCCGGGCTCAAACGAGTCAAGAATGAAACTACAAGTTGATTCTAATTTTAAACAACCGAAAATGAAGCTACAAATTGGTTTCAACTTCAAACGAGTCTAGAATGAAGCTACAAGTTGTATCCAACTTCAATCTAGCCAATAATGAAGCAACAAGTTGTTTACAGGCTCAAACGAGTCAAGAATGAAACTACAAGTTGATTCTAATTTTAAACAACTGAAAATGAAGCTACAAGTTGTTTTCAACTTCAAACGAGTCTGGAATGAAGCTAGATGTTGTTTCCAACTTCAATCCAGCCAATAATGAAGCAACAAGTTGTTTCCGGGCTCAAACGAGTCAAGAATGAAACTACAAGTTGATTCTAATTTTAAACAACCGAAAATGAAGCTACAAATTGTTTTCCATTTCAAACGAGTCTAGAATGAAGCTACAAGTTGTTTCCAACTTCAATTTAACCAATAATGAAGCAACAAGTTGTTTACATGCTCAAACGAGTCAAGAATGAAACTACAAGTGATTCTAATTTTAAACAACCGAAAATGAAGCTACAAGTTGTGTTCAACATCAAACGAGTCTGGAATGAAGCTACAAGTCGTTTTCAACTTCAATCCAGCCAATAATAAAACAACAAGTTGTTTCCGGGCTCAAACGAGTCAAGAATGAAACTACAAATTGTTTTCAAATTCAAACGAGTCTAGAATGAAGCTACAAGTTGTTTCCAACTTCGATCAAGCCAATAATGAAGCAACAAGTTGTTTACAGGCTGAAACGAGTCAAGATGAAACTAAAAGTTGATTCTAATTTTAAACAACCGAAATGAAGCTACAAGTTGTGTTCAACTTCAAACGAGTCTGGAATGAAGCTACATGTTGTTTCCAACTTCAATCCAGCGAATAATGAAGCAACAAGTTGTTTCCGGGCTCAAACGAGTCAAGAATGAAACTACAAGTTGATTCTAATTTTAAACAACCGAAAATGAAGCTACAAATTGGTTTCAACTTCAAACGAGTCTAGAATGAAGCTACAAGTTGTATCCAACTTCAATCTAGCCAATAATGAAGCAACAAGTTGTTTACAGGCTCAAACGAGTCAAGAATGAAACTACAAGTTGATTCTAATTTTAAACAACTGAAAATGAAGCTACAAGTTGTTTTCAACTTCAAACGAGTCTGGAATGAAGCTAGATGTTGTTTCCAACTTCAATCCAGCCAATAATGAAGCAACAAGTTGTTTTCGGGCACAAACGAGTCAAGAATGAAACTACAAGTTGATTCTAATTTTAAACAACCGAAAATGAAGCTACAAATTGTTTTCCACTTCAAACGAGTCTAGAATGAAGCTACAAGTTGTTTCCAACTTCAATCTAACCAATAATGAAGCAACAAGTTGTTTACATGCTCAAACGAGTCAAGAATGAAACTACAAGTTGATTCTAATTTTAAACAACCGAAAATGAAGCTACAAGTTGTGTTCAACATCAAACGAGTCTGGAATGAAGCTACAAGTCGTTTCCAACTTCAATCCAGCCAATAATGAAACAACAAGTTGTTTCCGGTCTCAAACGAGTCAAGAATGAAACTACAAATTGTTTTCAAATTCAAACGAGTCTAGAATGAAGCTACAAGTTGTTTCCAACTTCGATCTAGCCAATAATGAAGCAACAAGTTGTTACAGCTGATGCTGAAACGAGTCAAGAATGAAACTAAAAGTTGATTCTAATTTTAAACAACCGAAAATGAAGCTACAAGTTGTGTTCAACTTCAAACGAGTCTGGAATGAAGCTACATGTTGTTTCCAACTTCAATCCATCCAATAATGAAGCAACAAGTTTTTCCGGGCTCAAAACGAGTCAAGAATGAAACTACAAGTTGATTCTAATTTTAAACAACCGAAAATGAAGCTACAAATTGGTTTCAACTTCAAACGAGTCTAGAATGAAGCTACAAGTTGTATCCAACTTCAATCTAGCCAATAATGAAGCAACAAGTTGTTTACAGGCTCAACGAGTCAAGAATGAAACTACAAGTTGATTCTAATTTTAAACAACTGAAAATGAAGCGACAAGTTGTTTTCAACTTCAAACGAGTCTGGAATGCAGCTAGATGTTGTTTCCAACTTCAATCCAGCCAATAATGAAGCAACAAGTTGTTTCCGGGCTCAAACGAGTCAAGAATGAAACTACAAGTTGATTCTAATTTTAAACAACCGAAAATGAAGCTACAAATTGTTTTCCACTTCAAACGAGTCTAGAATGAAGCTACAAGTTGTTTCCACTTCAATCTAACCAATAATGAAGCAACAAGTTGTTTACAGGCTCAAACGAGTCAAGAATGAAACTACAAGTTGATTCTAATTTAAACAACCGAAAATGAAGCTACAAGTTGTGTTCAACATCAAACGAGTCTGGAATGAAGCTACAAGTCGTTTCCAACTTCAATCCAGTTAATAATGAAACAACAAGTTGTTTCCGGGCTCAAACGAGTCTAGAATGAAACTACAAATTGTTTTCAAATTCAAACGAGTCTAGAATGAAGCTACAAGTTGTTCCAACTTCGATCTAGCCAATAATGAAGCAACAAGTTGTTTACAGGCTGAAACGAGTCAAGAATGAAACTAAAAGTTGATTTCTAATTTAAACAACCGAAAATGAAGCTACAAGTTGTGTTCAACTTCAAAGAGTCTGGAATGAAGCTACAAGCCGTTTCCAACTTCAATCCAGCCAATAATGAAACAAGAAGTTGTTTCCCGGCCTCACAACGAGTCAAGAATGAAACTACAAATTGTTTCAACTTCCAACGAGTCTAGAATGAAGCTACAAGTTGTTTCCAACTTCAATCAGCCAATAATGAAGCAACAAGTTGTTTTTCCCAGGCTCAACGAGTCAAAGAATGAAACTACAAATTGTTTTCAACTTCAAACGAGTCTAGAATGAAGCTACAAGTTGTTTCCAACTTCAATCTAGCCAATAATGAAGCAACAAGTTGTTTACAGGCTCAAACGAGTCAAGAATGAAACTACAAGTTGATTCTAATTTTAAACAACCGAAAATGAAGCTACAAGTTGTTTTCAACTTCAAACGAGTCTGGAATGAAGCTACAAGTTGTTTCCAACTTCAATCCAGCCAATAATGAAGCAACAAGTTTTTCCGGCTCAAACGAGTCAAGAATGAAACTACAAGTTGATTCTAATTTTAAACAACCGAAAATGAAGCTACAAATTGTTTCAACTTCAAACGAGTCTGGAATGAAGCTACAAGTTTTCCAACTTCAATCTAGCCAATAATGAAGCAACAAGTTGTTTACAGGCTCAAACGAGTCAAGAATGAAACTACAAGTTGATTCTAATTTTAAACACCGAAAATGAAGCTACAAGTTGTTTTCAACTTCAAACGAGTCTGGAATGAAGCTAAGTTGTTTCCAACTTCAATCCAGCCAATAATGAAGCAACAAGTTGTTTCCGGGCTCAAACGAGTCAAGAATGAAACTACAAGTTGATTCTAATTTTAAACAACCGAAAATGAAGCTACAAATTGTTTTCAACTTCAAACGAGTCTAGAATGAAGCTACAAGTTGTTTCCAACTTCAATCTAGCCAATAATGAAGCAACAAGTTGTTTACAGGCTCAAACGAGTCAAGAATGAAACTACAAGTTGATTCTAATTTTAAACAACCGAAAATGAAGCTACAAGTTGGTTCAACTTCAAACGAGTCTGGAATGAAGCTACAAGTTGTTTCCAACTTCAATCCAGCCAATAATGAAGCAACAAGTTGTTTCCGGGCTCAAACGAGTCAAGAATGAAACTACAAATTGTTTTCAACTTCAACGAGTCTAGAATGAAGCTACAAGTTGTTTCCAACTTCAATCTAGCAATAATGAAGCAACAAGTTGTTTACAGGCTCAAACGAGTCAAGAATGAAACTACAAGTTGATTCTAATTTTAAACAACCGAAAATGAAGCTACAAGTTGTTTTCAACTTCAAACGAGTCTGGAATGAAGCTACAAGTTGTTTCCAACTTCAATCCAGCCAATAATGAAACAACAAGTTGTTTCCGGGCTCAAACGAGTCAAGAATGAAACTACAAATTGTTTTCAACTTCAAACGAGTCTAGAATGAAGAATGAAGCTACAAGTTGTTTCCAACTTCGATCTAGCCAATAATGAAGCAACAAGTTGTTTACAGGCTCAAACGAGTCAAGAATGAAACTACAAGTTGATTCTAATTTTAAACAACCGAAAATGAAGCTACAAGTTGTTTTCAACTTCAAACGAGTCTGGAATGAAGCTACATGTTGTTTCCAACTTCAATCCAGCCAATAATGAAGCAACAAGTTGTTTCCGGGCTCAAACGAGTCAAGAATGAAACTACAAGTTGATTCTTTTAAACAACCGAAAATGAAGCTACAAATTGTTTTCAACTTCAAACGAGTCTAGAATGAAGCTACAAGTTGTTTCCAACTTCAATCTAGCCAATAATGAAGCAACAAGTTGTTTACAGGCTCAAACGAGTCAAGAATGAAACTACAAGTTGATTCTAATTTTAAACAAC